>NC_088643.1:26926440-26949076 GCF_964019385.1 Sycon ciliatum
ACTCGCGTCGAGCGCCCTGATGGACAGCACAAGTCCGAGTCTGCCCCTTTGGGGGTCACATAGCGGGACACGGCAGTGGTACAAGGAAGGAAGGGTTTATAACTGAGACTGGCTTTATAATCTAATAATTATCAGGCGCATGGCCCGTATTAGTCCATCAGCCAAGAACTCAGAAGTCGTCAAATTCAAGCACCCTGTTGCACTTAGAAATCGAATACTTGATTTTGGCCTCAATGGGGAGTTTACGTACCCTGTACACCGAATCCGCAAATAAAAAGAGTAAACGACTTTCACGCTCTGCAGGGGGAAGCCGACAAAGTGACCATTTTTGGCATTTCATCGACAGCCATTGTGACCTAAACCCAATCTCCAATCAGTGCCATGTGCGTTTCAGGAATGAACTTTCAGATTTTTGTGAATTACGGGAAAAATCTTGCAAATCGAGAAGATTTGCAGTGTAAACCATTGCAGTTTCCGTATTACACGTGTGCCTGGATTCAAATTACAATAAAATTGTTGTTCGCCTACTTGTAGAGTGTTGTTCCATTACACATCTCTTTCACTGTTCTATTTAAATTGAGCATCCGAATACATACCTTCAGGAAGATTACAATGAGCTAGTATTGAACATCATCCACCTTCGGGTTTCCGAAGTGTGCATCCCGAGTCATGTCAAGCAGGTTTGAAGCGTAGTTTTTACTGTTTGGCAAAAGTGATCTACGCTTCCACCCTGAATGGAATCACCCCGGGAAGGTCCTGATCCCTGGAAAAATAAGGAACGTGGAGAGCTAAAAGTAAGGAATCTGCGGCTCTGGATGTTGTACATTGAGTGAATGCCCTGCAGTTCTCTTCTCCATTACGACCAACTAGCAAACGCCATGGCTCTGGATGCTGACAGCAAACAGTTGAAATAAAGGCAAGGCTGCTTTGAACATGTTGCAACCAGGTAGTAGTACAGTTACAGTTGTACTACTTCGAAGTACTATCTGCCACACTCGAGATCACCCAAAGAATAAAGCAATTGAATTCAAAATCCAAAAAATTGTTGGGGATCGCCTGAAGCATATTCAAGCGAGGTACAGTCGGACTGATCAAAGCCCTCGGGCTGGTCCCTTGGGCTTTGATCAGTCATCAATCCCTCTGTACCTCGCTTGATTATCTACTTGATACCATTGTAGTTGCAAACAAGTAACTACAACAATTGCAGTACAATAGCAAGAGTCCACTCAGTCTCTTGACAATAGTCATGTAGTTTTTTGAATTAGTTATTATTTTGAAAATGGTGAGCATCTTCATCTTCTTCCCGGTGCGCATGTACACATATTTTTTGAATCTGTACGTGCTCCAAGCCAACTCACCTCTGCTCAAATCGACGGCGATTTATTTCGCGATTTTAGGTCGATCGCCACGGAAAACCACACCAAACGTTGACAAAACTCCACGTGTTTTTCACTGAAGACGCATTGGATGTCCTGATAAAACGGATGGAAAACCTCGTAATGGCTGATGAAGAAGAAGAAATTTGTCGAACTTCCAAGGCGCACTGTAAAAGGAGTGCAAGAGTTTCGCCAGGGAAAGTAGGCAGGTCGGATTCAGTGATTCTTTTGCTGTCGATTGATGTCAGTTCCAGGTGTTCGATTTGTAAGTGCAACAGGGGACTCACTTTGGCACCACTGGCTGATGGACTATATATGGGTTCCTGGGTGCCCGGAACCCCCCTTTTTTCGCTCAAAATGCAGGATTTTTTGAAATTTTTCCCGGGGAGGGCCCCGGAACCCCCCCTCCCCTTGAAGGGCACCGGCGCACGCACCTGAGTCCTGATTATCCCTCCATGCATGGCCATGGCCGCAAAAAGGTGCGGATATACTATAGGGTATTCTTGCATTTGGTGACAATCAAAATCAAGAGGGTAGGTAAGCAGGGCTGGAACCCAAAATCTGAACTGTCACAGCAATTAGGACTCGGATGGAGAGCCAAGGATTAAATTTAAAAAGAAAGGACCAAAATGTTACATGTTATCCGTAGTTTGTATCCAACATTTTAAATAGTTATAAGCAAGATATTGTAAGATATTGTAAGATGTTGTGTAGTGAGAAGGTGCAACAGCTAGCACAATACTGACTGATGTGATACTGACATTCAACGATCTGATGATAAGCTATATCACGGCATCTTGGATAAAACTACAGTTAGCCAGCCGATTATCACATTGACTGGCTATGTCTGCACTATGCATTGACTGGCTATGTCTGCACTATGCATTGACCTATGTCTGCACTATGCATTGACTGGCTATGTCTGCACTATGCATTGACCTATGTCTGCACTATGCATTGACCTAATGTCTGCACTATGCAGTACCCTTGCCTTTATCAGTATAATCAAGAGTACATGACCCCCAGAGTGTGCAACGCCTGATCCAGTTCTGCATAGGGTCTTGGTCGAGCCTGAGCGTAGTCGAATCTTCTGATGTCATGCGTACACTTCACACCAGCGCAAGGCCGGTCTCGAGGCAGGGCGCCGTCGTGTTTGATCCGCGAGTACCCCGGACTCCCCGGGTTCCCCTCAGATGTATACAGTATTATGACGCAAAGATCCGATTACGCTCGACCAAGACCCTATGCAGAGCTAGATCAGCTAGATCAGCTAGATCAGGCCGCGGTTGCACACTTTGGGGAGGGGGGGGGGGGTTTCAATGTTCTAGTCTTTCAAGTGACTTTTCCTTTTCTACCTGGACTCCTCCTTGGTTTCCCTTTTCTCTCTCGCTCTTCTCTTGTACCTTTGTGGGGCTTTGAATAAAGCAAGTCAAGACACTTTGGGGGTTGTGTTCTCTTGGTATAATGCTCAAAGCACGTACCGGCAAGAGTTCATAACCCCCAAGAGTATGCAGCGGGCATAGACCCAGCGCTCGGCGAAATTCCTACATTACGTCATGCGCAGCTTGTCATCCGAGGTAAATTTGGGTTCTTTGCGATTTCTGGAAACTATACCCTGAACCCCTCCTAACTCAAGGCTGTAGCCTCGACTTTTCGAAGCTTTTTTTGAAGACATTTCGGACGTGCAAGTCGTACATTCTCAAAAACAAACCGTCTTTCTCCAAGAATCCATGGACATCACGACAGGAAGAAGTGAGGACGCTGTTAAAAAAATTGCATTGCCGTCGAGGACAATCATTCTGATAGCTGTGCAACTTAGCCGAAAAATGCTCCTTCGACGTATTCTCTAAGTTCCTCAACCATTTGAAATCATCTTCGAGGAAAGCACCGGAAATATGCCGATGGCCTGGGGAAGAAATTGTTCTTGAAGAGACTGACTGCACTGGTGAAAGAAGAAGGCGATGAAGAGGTCGAGTCACCATTGCATCGAAAAAATAAACAGTTTTGTCTTGACTTTAGGATCGTGCGCTTTGTTTCACTTTTGCTTTTTCTTGAGGCTCAGACTCAGACTAGAATCGCAGTTTAGGCAGTTTACCCTGGGGAAGCATCCTGGTTTGACTGTAAATTTTAGAAGAATTCATCGGCGTGACTCATCGCACTGCACCAAAAATGACGCAATGAAGGAATTCCGCCGAGCGGGCTTCCATACAGGGACTGATCAGGAGTTGCACTCTTGGGGGTTATGAACTCTTGGTACCGGTAATCGCGCTTGCATTTTAGCAGTTCTCTGTATAATACCAGGCAGGCACAGTGGGTTGGTAAAAGACCATGATTGAGATACGAGAGGTACCTGGTTCAAGTCCTGCCGGGAGCGGTTTTTCCAGCCGTGCTGCTAATCACAGTCAACTGGGAACTTGTGGCCAGGCACAAAGGGCACATGGATGCGGCTAATGGGATTTCTCGGCACTTGTGCCAGTGAATGTGAGACATATCCACTCACCCCACCGTTAGGCGCTGCATCTGCCGCTAGGGTTTACCGGGTGTTAGCGGCCGTCATGAGTTCCCTTTGGGAACGGACACGATAATTTACTTTTTATCTCGGTATAATAAATGGTGCTGTTCACTGGTTCTGGCCATTCAGTATGTTTTACATCATACTCAGTCCTTCACCGACGATAACTGAATGATCAAGACAGCTGTATGGAGGAGTTTATTATTAATTTTGTATAAGTGACCTGTACCTTGTTAACTCTCTCACCCTTACCGGTAAGCCCCATCGATCTCTAGCCCGAACCTCAAACCTAACCCTTTCCCAGACCCTGACCCTCCTAACCCTCTTACCATACCCTTCCTCCTGACCCTTACCCTGTGGGTTCACTTTGTGAGCGGACACGACAGTTTACTTTATTTACAAACTTGCCCAGACACTAATCATAATAACCTTAGCCCTGGCCAAGACTCTGACCCTAATCCTAACCTGGGCGCTATAGCCCTAACCCTACCCCCTACCAATTTTCCTTTATCGTACCTCTTAGTCTTACCCTACCCAAGTCTATTGTACTGAAACCTGCACTTGCCTTGTCTATGTCCAACTTGGAAGGTTCATAGTTAAGGGAGAGTCAAATAGTCCATCTCATGAGGAGTACTGTAGGATATTGGCGTCCGGTTTTGTACAATTTGTTTTCTCAGACCTCAGGTCGGCTGAGGGCAAAAAGCCTCACCATCACTATGCTCCCACTATGCAATTTTTTGTCTTTGCCTTTGAGCTGTGATCATTGTAAAAAAATAAAATAAAAAAATAAAAAGCTACCCATTCCAGATAATTCTGACCCACCCAAGTTGGGTGGTGTGCCGCTTCGAATTGTAGTTAGACCACTTTGTCAAGTATCTTACTGGTCGCATCACCGTCCAGTAACAGTCGACATTCATTGTTGCACTTACAGTTACAGCCAACCTTCCTTGTTGTTTCCTTGCGTCCCACAAGCCTGTGTACGTGTAGTTGCACAGGAAGCGTGAGTTTCCAAGTCTGAAGAAAATGTTGAACAGTCTCCGCTGGGATGACAGCTACACCATAGCTCAGTGGTTAGAGCATCGCTTGGTCCCAGGTCCCTGGTTCGAGTCTTGGTGGTGACAGTCAATTTTTTTAAAATTAAAAGTCTTTTTCCCTTTTCCATTTCCTCAACTAGTGAATACCTATTCCTTGTTACCGTGGTTACCGTGCGACTTGGCTCATACTCGTTACCATTGAATGTCTCAGTACTCTCAGCCAGTGTTGTGCCTAATTGTAGCACTTTCTGACTGCATAGCATCCAGTCACAGCGGTGGATAGTTACTCATGATTCAGGACTTGTATCTACCGGATTTGCACGAGTACGACTCGTGTCCCTGGGCATTTTGTTCAGTCTATCGCAGACAATGCACTATTCAAGAGAGGGCACTATATTCAAGAGACGGTACTATTTTTTCACTGGCTCTCGGAGACAGCATACAGGGACAGTATCCAAGAGAGGGCTCTTATCCCGCGAGTACGGACACTTTCCCATTTTTTAAAGAGTTATTAGTATCTGCGAAAAGAATTCGGGTGGACACACCCATTCCCATAGCGCTGCATATCACATCCGAACCAGTTCCGTTATTTTTACAACGTTTCGGCACTTGGCCATCATCAGGTAATAACAATGAATACCGTGGAAGCCACACAAGAGCAGTATATACGCAGAGTGTAGCGCCAAAAAAGATGCGAATTATGTCACCTAGTATGCAGAAGGGGGGGGGGGCAGAGAGAGAGAAAAGGCGCAACTAGCACATCACGGAGGAGAAGCAGCAGAAGGTAGCGCGCATTGTGCTCTGTGAATGGCGTTACGCAGAGTGTAGCGCCAAAAAATAAAATGATGTGAGTTATGTCACCTCTATACTATACAGAGGTGACATAACAACCGAAAAAGAGAGGTCGCCCAAAGGGGCCGTGTATCTCGTGTATATCCGGGGGACAAGATGTATGTATGCAGAAGAATGTTGTATATCAGCTGAAGTGCAAAGAATGTCCGGAACAATATGTTGGTGAGACTGGCCGCTTTCTGGAAACTCGCCTGGAAGAACATAATGGTGAGGCAAGACGCCAGGAACTCGACAAGCCATGGGGCCAACATTTTCGTGCCACTCACCCTGGATGTAAGCTTAACTATGGGCAAAGTGCATTCTCTGCAGTTGAAGTAATAGGAAGAGAGCCTGATCGAGCCCGTCGCAAACTGGGCGAGGCGATTAAGATTCGTGATGCCAAGCCCCATGTGAACATAAGCACCGGATGGGATTTGTTGTGAATTTTCTCAGCTTCCCCTGCTGCTACTTCAATATCACTGAATAATTATAAGGCGGGTCACTCAAATCCATTCTGTTCCTGATGTCTCGTCGCGTCCCTAAGTTTAACCTCATAGTGCATTGACTCATGGGGCTCCGTGCTCCCCTCCTGTGCTAGAATTAACACCATAATTATTTGGCATGTACCCTCACTTCGTAGAGGACAACGGCACGCTCTTCTTCTCCGTGATGTGCACAGTTGCACCTTCTCTCCCCCCCCCCCCTCTGTATAGAGGTGACATAACTCACATCATTTTATTTTTTGGCGCTACACTCTGCGTAACGCCATTCACAGAGCACAATGCGCGCTACCTTCTGCTGCTTCTCCTCCGTGATGTGCTAGTTGCGCCTTTTCTCTCTCTCTGTCCCCCCCTTCTGCATACTAGGTGACATAATTCGCATCTTTTTTGGCGCTACACTCTGCGTATATACTGCTCTTGTGTGGCTTCCACGGTATTCATTGTTATTACCTGACGATGGCCAAGTGCCGAAACGTTGTAAAAATAACGGAACTGGTTCGGATGTGATATGCAGCGCTACGGGAATGGGTGTGTCCACCCGAATTCTTTTCGCAGATGAAGCTGCAGGAAGCCTCAGCCCTTCTTCAAAGTTATTAGTATCATTACTATTTCTGTACGTATGCCTATGCCAGCGCTAGCGGTGCACCTTACACTCAGTCGGGTCTACGGCGCTATTCAAACATTTCGTTTATGTAATCTTCAGCGGCAGAAGCGTCCAGAACCCTCACCACAGCGGCAACTGCTCTGGCCGGTTGGCTGAAGTCCCGAGGCCTCATCTTGAACGCCACCTAGAGCCAGGTTCTGACTATCTCTCCCCAGCAGCATGTACAGGAAGTAACAGTCAAAAGCGGCGACTGTCTCCTCCCCTCAGCGTCTTCTGCGCGCTACCTTGGCGTTCACCTTGACAATCGCCTAGATTGGGACACCCATGTAAACTATGTGGTCACCAAGGTGGCCAAGAAAATTGGCGCCTTGTGGCGGGCACGCCGAAGCCTATCAAGACGCTCTCGTCAGGTGTATGTGAAGGCGGTTGTTTGCGCCGGTATTCTCACTCACAACACAGAGTCTGAGGTTTATAGAATATTATCACTAGGAGAAGACTGTATCCATTGCAAACTGATTGCAATACTTCAAAAGGCTAGCTACTACCTGGTAGTAACAGAAACAGCCAAAGACCAAGAACACAACAACTGCACCAGCAAGCTCTTTCCTTGCACTGCCTACAAATACATCAAAATCAAGCAGCAAAATGCAAATCCGCACGCGTGTTTGCCGGAACTGAACTTCCGTAGCGCAGCTGATCATTGCGGCTGCACGGGACGACCTTCCCACCACAGTAGGGCAAAGAACTATGCATGGCACTAGCAATGAATGCATGCAGCAGTTATGAATAGGGACATCAACAAGACACAACACACAGTAGTCATGAGCAGGCTGAGGTAACTGAGGGCCGGGGAACAGTACAGACATGTGCATAACAGCACCTAGGTTTACTACTACCCAAGGTTATTCATGTCTTGGTCTAAACTGAGCAAGTTACTAGTGGAGATCTGTGGGGTGACTTGGTCGTACCAACATCCTCCCCCCGGTGACGTCTTCAAGCGTCACCCTCATTCAGAACGTCCAGCACACAGATCTTTGACACCGGCCTGCGGTATGTCCCGGACGCTGTCTTGACGTCGGCCACTCTGACATGTCCATCGGTGCCGGGATAGACGGCCGTAATGGTACCTTTCGGCCAGCTGCCTCTGGGTAGGTCTCTGTCGGCAATCACGACTATGTCATTGACCTTGACCTCTTTCTGCTGTCGCTGATGCCACTTGGTCCTCCTTGTCAACGTCGGCAGGTATTCATGCAGCCACCTCCTCCTTTTCCCAGCACGAAAGCGACCTGGGCACTCCCGTCGGCGAAGGTGACTCTGAGGTAGGCTGCGGGCGCAAAGGCCGACTCGCTGGCGTCTCCAAAGACGTGTAGTTGAACTTGGGCTCTCTTGGTCATATCTTCACTGTAGGGGCGTGGCACAGACAGCTCGCTCAGCTTGAGTAGCATTTGCCACCACTCTTTCCAGCGTGTCACGAGGTCATCCGGTAGCGGCTGGTCCCAGCTGACTCCGGTGCGCCATATCCGCTGGAGAAGTACCTTTGCCGATACCGTGTGAAATGCCAGGTAGCCAAGCGGATCAAATACTGACATGCACATGCGTAGCACATGTCGCTTTGTCGGCTGCGTCACTTCTGCTTCTTGTGTCACCAGTCGTGCACTTAGCTTGAAGCTGAAGATGTCCTCCCGCGGCATCCATTTGAGGCCAAGGGTCTTCTCGGTCGGGGTGGCCGTTTCACCGCTGTCGATCGTGAGAGCGCTGTTGGACCTGAGCTCGGGTGGCACGCTTGCTAGGACCTCTGACGAGTTGCTTACCCAGCTACGAATGGTGAACCCGCCGGCTTTGTGGATCTTGACGACTTGAAGCGCTCTGGCGACAGCTGTCTCCACTGTTGGCGTTGAATCGAAGTAGTCGTCCATGTAGTGCTTGCGGTTGATTGCGTAGACAGCTTCTTCGTGGTTGTCCCTGAACTCCTCAGCAATCCTCCGCATCACGAACTGGGCCGAGGCAGGCGAGCATACCGCTCCGAACGTCATCGCCTTCATTTGGTACGCGTCCGGCTCTCTGTCACGTTTCATGCCTCGCCAAAGGAAGCGTTGGGATGGTTGATCTTCTTCCCGAATCTGAACCTGGTGGAACATCTGCTGTATATCGCCGCCGAAGGCAATACGGTGCTCCCTGAACTTGAATAGAACGCCGGTGAGAGAATTCAGCAGATCCGGTCCCGGAACCAGGGCGTCGTTTAGGCTCATGCCGTTGCTTGAGGCTGCCGCGTCGAAGACTAGTCGCAGCTTCCCTGGTTTGTTCAGGTTCGTGACACCAAAGTGCGGCTGGTACCACTTGCGCTCGTGGAATGCTGTCTCCTCTTCTGGTGTCAGCTTGAAAGCATAACCGGCAGCCAGGTACTGTTCGATCTTACTGCAGTACGCGTCAGCGAAGACTTGATCCCTGTCCATCTTTCGCTCGATGGAGAACAGCCGCCGGAGGGCCATGGCCTTGCTCTCTGGTAGGAGTATGCCACTTTCTCTCCACAGGAGTCCGGTTTCCCAGCGGTCTCCGACTCGTCTGGTGGTCGATTCCATGATCCTCTCAGCTCGCGCTTCCTGTCGGGACCGGATCTTAGTGCTGGTGACCTTGACACCAAACGAGTCTGTGGTGAAGAAAGACTTGACGAGCAGATGTAGGTCGTCATCGAAGCAGCCATCTTTGATTTGCGCTGACAGGCTGCTGTGGGCGTTTTCGGTGCTGAGGTCATCGACTCTGCCGTGGATTGCCCAGCCTAGCTTGCACCGCGTGGCTACCGGCGATCCGGGCGGTCCCTCGACCCACTCTCGGGGCATGATCAGGTCACAATTGTCCTGCCCGATGAGCATTCTGGGCTTCTGCATATCCTCCACTGTCAGATCAGCGTCTCGGAGGTGTTTCCAGTGCTGGCAGGTGCTGTTGACGTCGAGGTCTTGCTTGGGTAGATCCAGTGTAACGGTTCGTACATCGTTCAGGTAGAACTCCTGCCCGCTTCCGAACACCGAAACCTCCACCTTCCTGGAGTTGTTGTCAGTCTGGCTGGTGTCGTCCGTCCAGGTCAGTGTCAGCGGGCAGTGCGTCCCCTTGGCGCCGATCTCCTTGGCTAGGCTAGCGTCAAGCAACGTGACTGTAGATGCTTCGTCGAGCAGAGCGAACGTGTGTACCGTCCCCTTCGTGCCTGTGACGTTGATGGGTACTGTGCGCAGCATCACCCTCCCACTGGTAGGTCGTCGAGTTGCGTTGCACGGCGCTGGCTGGTCCCCCGTCCTCTCCTGCGTGCTCGGTTGCGGCAGATGGAGGAGTCGGTGGTGTAGCCTTTCGCACCCGTCACGTCCGCACGGTGCTTTCTTCGGGCAGTCCCTGACTTGGTGTCCACAGCCAAAACAGACGAAGCAGCGGTTCTCATTCTTGATCCACTTCCACCTGTCCTTGACTAGGGCCTTCTTCAAGGTGTTGCAGTTGGCAGCGGAGTGTCCGGCTTTCTTGCAGAAACCGCATTGTTCTTCTCGTGCGGTGAAGGTGTTCCCACGGAGGCCGCCTGGTCGCCTGCCAGATGGCGGCTTTTCAGCTCTGTCAGTGGCGGTGAGTCTTCTGACGTGGCTGATAGCGTCCGCTCGTTGTGATAGCCATTCGGAGAGTGTTGCCAGGGTCACTCCGGTCTGTTGGGTATGGACGAACTCCCCCCATTGCCGCTTCAGGCTGTTGGGAAGTTTCATGATCACTTCCTGCCGCAGGGTGGGATTTGTGAGATGTCCGGTATCGTTCATGAGCTGCATTGTTGCGACGAGGTTGCCGACCGCATTTGCCGTGTCGATGAGGGCCTCGAAGTCCTCTTCTCCAGCTGGCTTCAGTTTCTTGACGCCGTCAATTATGGTCTGTATCACCTGCTCTGGCTGCCCGAACCGCATTTCCAGAGTCTGCATGACACGATCGACGTTATCAGGTACGATGAGCATGGCTTTGACGGTGTCCTTAGCCTTCCCTTTGAGGGCTTTCTGTAGCCGGGCCATATTCTCCGCATTGGAGAATTCGCATTCACTCGTCGATGACGTGAACATATGGCGGAACATCGGCCAGGACGCCGGGTCGCCGTTAAACTCTGGGAGGTCCTTTGCGGTGGACTGTCGGGCGACTATCTTCTGAAGGTCGCTGCCAGTATCTTGGGAGCCATGTCTCTGCGTGGCTGTCGTCAGGTGTCCGGCCAAGGCTTCCGCAAGCTGGCTGACAGCTGTCACCACTGAAGTCTGAGCGGCCTGGGCCGGGGTGTGCTCTTCATCTGCGATTGGCTGGTCCCTAGCGCGTGCTGCGGGCGGCAGGTGTTGTGTCGGCTCAGCCTTGTCGCCAAGGGACTCCACATCCTCAGTATCTTTCGGGACGGGTTGGTGGTGCTCAGCTGGGGTCCGGCGGTGGTATGATGATGACTTGTCCACAGACCTCGCTCCCCTGAGTTCTGCAGGTCGAGGCTCGTACTCGTGGACGGCGTGGAATCGAGCATCGTTACCAGGACTACTCGTGTCAGTCACGGTATCACGTCTCTGTTTGACTGCCCGGTCTGCAGGGCTACCTCGCGCTGCGCATTCCTCTAGGAACAGCTGGCGCCACTGGTCAGCTGTCCTTTGCTGCTGCTCCGCAGATTGCCTGGCTTGACTCAGGAGCTCACGTAGGTGATCCTTGTCACCCTCCGCGCGCGCAGCCTGCTCCTCGATCTCCTGGAGTTCTTCGCGTGACCGCTGTCTCTGGCAGGCCATCGCCTCGAACTCTACCTTGCGCTGCTCCGATACGCGCTTCATCTTGTCGAGTTCAGCCCGCAGTTCGGTGTTGCAATCATACAGGTCGCTGTTCTCAGCTTGAGCTGTGCTCTTGTGGAGGTCTAGCTCGCAACGTGTTCGCCGCAATTCAGACTGAAGGTGTTGCACGACAAGATCCTTCTCATGACTTTCGTCAGCGGACTGTTGTAAAGTTTGCTGCAGGCAATCAATCATCCGGTGTGCGTGACTGAGTGCGTCGTCTTCATTGGCCTGTGACTGTGCATTGTGTGCGGTTACAGCTGACTGCTCAGGGATATTCACAGGTTCAGGACTACCGTGCAGTGTTTGGAGCGCTGCTGGCGCTAGAGCTAGCGGTGTGTCATCTGCGCGTTCTGCCACGCTGTACGGAATGTGTGAAGAGGCACTACATGCAGTACCTTGCTCTACCTGCTCCGTGCGCTGTGTACCGGTACTTACTGAGTCTGACACTAAAACTGAGTTTTTGCCAACTCCTTGAAGTCGCTCTACTGTCCTACCGCTTGTAGAACGGGACTTGACTGTACGTGGGTCGCAGACACTATCTGCACTCAGGTCTATTAAGTCCGGGTCACTAGTTTGCCCTGACTGTACGGATTTAGCAGGGTACAACACGCTCACCTCATCGCTGCCATTTGCAGCTGTGGGCGCTTGCATTTCAGATCGTCGCTCTTCCTCGAACACTTCCTCTCTCATCGCGGGCGATGAAGACTTCGGGGTGCCAGAGCGTCTGGACGCCCTCTCGAGATTCAAGCTGGCCAGGTCAGCCTCCGCCTCTGCGACCCTCTTTCTCGCTTCTAGCAGGGCGCACCTTGCTTCCATCACTGATGGCGCACTTCCTGACGTGCGGCTTGATGCGAGCGACGGTGTCTGCCTGCTGAAGCTGGTTCTTGGACTGGTCGCACTCTCTTCGTCCTCAAACCCCAGTCGCCTGGGAGCAACTCCCTTGGTTGAACGAGCACTCGTTCTTTGTTCCTCCGCCATTCGCGATCCGGCTCGAAGGACCAATGTTTGCGCCGGTATTCTCACTCACAACACAGAGTCTGAGGTTTATAGAATATTATCACTAGGAGAAGACTGTATCCATTGCAAACTGATTGCAATACTTCAAAAGGCTAGCTACTACCTGGTAGTAACAGAAACAGCCAAAGACCAAGAACACAACAACTGCACCAGCAAGCTCTTTCCTTGCACTGCCTACAAATACATCAAAATCAAGCAGCAAAATGCAAATCCGCACGCGTGTTTGCCGGAACTGAACTTCCGTAGCGCAGCTGATCATTGCGGCTGCACGGGACGACCTTCCCACCACAGTAGGGCAAAGAACTATGCATGGCACTAGCAATGAATGCATGCAGCAGTTATGAATAGGGACATCAACAAGACACAACACACAGTAGTCATGAGCAGGCTGAGGTAACTGAGGGCCGGGGAACAGTACAGACATGTGCATAACAGCACCTAGGTTTACTACTACCCAAGGTTATTCATGTCTTGGTCTAAACTGAGCAAGTTACTAGTGGAGATCTGTGGGGTGACTTGGTCGTACCAACAGCGGTCATAATGCCCGACCTGCTTTATGGCTCCTGCTGTTTTTCAGCCGCAATGCGAGAGGGTCAACTGAAACGACTGCAAACCACGCAAAACAGAGCCATCCGCTGTATCGATGGCAACCCGCCCCGGACAGCCATGCAGCCGCTGCTCACTCCCTGTACCGTGTCAGCGAGCTCTACAGGCAGAAAATATTGATCACCATCTGGCGGTGCATCCACGCCCGCACCAGCCCTGTGCTCGCCCAGCTTCTGACCCCGGCACAAGGCACCCCTACCCGCCATCAGCAGTCAAATGGCCTACTAAGCCAGGCAAACCGTAGCCGCCGCGCCGCGGTCAGCGGAGATTTTCTGTTGCTGGTGCTCTGCTGTGGAACGCTCTCCCTGGTGAGGTCCGCACAATTACCCGGCTACCTGAGTTCAAGCATGCATGTGCAGGGCATAGCTTAAGGATTTCATTTAGCTCGGACAAATGTCCTTCCGTTTTGAAATCTGTCCGGACATGACCGGACATTTTCCACAACACATTTTCAGGGTGTTTCTTCTTTTTTTTTTTAGTACTGAAGTATATTCACAATGACTCATTATGTGGACGTATCTCGCACATTACTATGTACAATTCGCCAATTTATTTGTATTAGAAACTGAACTTTTTTTTTTTACTGACGACAAATGTATGTACAAGAAAGCGTTGCAGTCAAGAATTTTGCGAACGCGATATGCTCCTTGCAGAGAAGGTAAGTCAGTTCGAATTTGCGTCGTGCAATAGCGGCAGCACCATCGTCCATCTTGCACAGTGCCTTCGCAATTGGAGCGAATTCGAGGGCATTTCGAGCAGGACACTCTTGCCTACGGAAAAGATTCATTGCTCGTTTATGCATCTCCGTTCCAGCATGATCCTTGAACGCTGATATTCTCAGGTTCTTGGATCCGGTTATGAAAGCCTCGCTGAAGTTTTACAACTGCGGACTCTGTCTACAAACTTGATGCACACGGAACACTTCGAACATTCTGCTGTCGAAAGTGTGAATTGACTGTAGCAACCGCGTTGCTACAGGCGGATCAAGTAAATCTGGTGAAGTCTACGCCTGAGGCTACGGTGTAGACGTGTTAGTTGTACGATATGCAAGTCGCATTTGGCACGAAGCTCCGAAGAAAGCCCAACTCTGCATAAAATAAAAAGGTCGAAAGGTCGCTGCTCTTTTTTTCCTTTTTTGACCGGACACTATGTCCGGTGAAATTGAAATCGTCCGGTCAGTGGCCGAAAATGGCCGGAAAATGTCCGATGTCCGGCCGTTAATCTATGCCCTGCATGTGTACCATACGCCTGTAGGGAGTAGTTCGAGTTGCTGCTGATCGCTCTGCTCTCCCTCCCCGTGCAGTTCAGTAACCCGCACGTAGTATCACAGATACATCGTATTCTCTCTCTCCCCCCGTTTACCCGCAGTTATTAGTATCCTATTCTCTTACTATGTGCTTCCATAGCTTTTACTATGTTCTTCCATAGCCACTTCTAGGCTAAGCCTTCGCCGTCATTTTTTTGGGTCGTCATCCCGTTTGAATGTGCGAAGTGAAATAAAAACCTACCTACCTACCTAATACGGCAATTCGCTGTGTAAGCCCTACGCAATGTGGGCGAAGAGAAATCCTGCGCGGCGAATGCAAGTCCACAATCAAAACTTACGGAGTAGAGGGAAGCATGTACGGCCCCAGTTGCGGAGCGTTGACAGAGACTGGGTTTCACTCACTCGTCGGGCGCATAGCTGGCAGCACAAGAACTTGCAATACCACAGCATGAATGCCGCAGAGGTCACACGGATGGCCATGCTCACAGCCATGCTCAAAGCGGGAACAAATCCATTCACACGGCCTCTTCCTCTTGCTGGTCGTGTTGTAGCGCGCGTCCACATGGTCAAGCTGTTGTGAAAATTCTTCTCTTGCTGGCCGTGCGGCAATATAGATAGCGCATAAGCTGTTGTGAAATCCCTCGGCCGTTGTAGGACTTCGTTGTTCTGTTATTAATTCTTGCAGAGCCCCGTTCTTCCAAGCTCCTTGCCGACACTGTCGCTGAGATGCGTCTGCTCAAGCTGACCGAGTCGAGACCCGACCGACTCTGTTCAGTACACGAACTCGGGCTCTCATGCGCGGGAAGTAAGTAACAGTTACTGAACACAGGTACTAGGTCGAGTCGGCCATGGCGACGTGCATGCCACTCATAGTCATAGTGCTAGTGTCACTGTGGTTTCACTTACTGCCCGCGTATTGTGACACAGGCTGGTGCAGCTGCTACCGGTGGCACCCGTCCACTGCGCGCGAACCCGACAGTGGACCGTGGTCCGGTCCAGTCTCCAGCGTGCGATGCGCAGGTGCAGGCTCTTTGCTTTGCCTTTCTCATCGTTGTAGCAAGAGGGGGTTAACGGGTTATGTACTCACGGTACTCAGTCTTGGTTTTAGTAATACTAGTCTACATGACAGTACCATTTTTAAAATCGAAAAGTGTCAGGCTCACCAATAGGCAATACTGTAAATACTAGGGCTGAAACGATTATACCGAATAATCGAGTACTCGTTTGATAACTCTAACGATCGAGCAATCGTTTAGATTACCGATTACGATTATTTTGCGTTTTTTATGTGTGTCAAGAAAGTACTGTAAGCCCTCGTTTTGTGAAGTTTGAATCAGTTTCCGCTGGGAGTATGCAGTTGCCAGGGGTATGGTTCATGTTCTGAGGTTAAATTGACTTCAAAACTGCCATGTTTCGGAGCTACCCTTTCACAAATGCAGATGTGTTGGTATTATGAAGGCATAGTTTGTGGAAAGTAATGTTTGCACAGAATTATGACTCTATTTGCTAACGAGTATAATCGATTACTCGATCGTTAAGCTAAAGAGTAATCGATACTTGAAAATCCACGATCGTTTCAGCCCTAGTACTAAATACAAATCTTCGGCAGCTATTTAATTTCGGCTATATTCGGCACCAACACAAAACGCCTAAATTAAAACGCCGATGAAATTTTTCACAGCATCTGTCGCACTATACCATGCCCTCTACCCCACGCCGAAATAAATCGCCGCCGAAATGTCAAAAATCGTGAAGTGCCGAAATGTCAAAAATCGTGAAGTGCCGAAATGTCAAAAATCGTGAAGTGCCGAAATGTCAAAAATCGTGAAGTGCCGAAATGTCAAAAATCGTGAAGTGCCGAAATTTTGTATATTTACAGTAGATTGATGGATGCCCAATACTGGCAATAGCCCTTGGCAGATAGTGCTCGGAAAATAGGCAGATTGAAAATAGGCAGATTCTGCTCGAAAAGCAGTGAAATTTGCAGAGCCACGCATGTACGAAGTGATTTTGCTATAATATTGTAACACTTTTCTAAGTTCGTAACACTTTTCATTATGCAAATGGGGTAAGATATGCATTTCTCGTCTGTGTGGAGGCAAAACTGAGGTTTCTGAAGTTGGTCATCTGGAACCATTCTACCTAGGCTTCATGTGTGAAGCTGACAAAATATTGGCGTCATGGAAGGTCGGCAAGGCTTGTTGAAGCGAGTTCAGTTCTTTGGAATTGGGTGAAATTAGTAAATTATGATAATGTTGACGTCCCCTAGGTTTATAGAAAAGAAAAAGGACCAAGGAACTACAAGTTACCATGGTTACGCTATCCGACATCCACCCCTAGGTTGTCTTTTTTTAAAACTTTGTTTTACTTCACAAAATCCAAACGGGAATTTCTTCCCAATAACAAGGTAGCGAAGAGGTCAGTCATCATGCGGATGCCCCCTAAAGTCGATAAAGTAATGTTACAAGCCTCTAAGTTACGAACCCATGGTGGTGATACGTGAAATGTCTCTTGTATTCGATACTAGTACACTCATACCTCGTTTATCCGGGCAGTCCGGGACCTTGCACTGCCCGTAACTTTGAAATGTCCGTAACTCCGAATCATATACATCTTGATGGGGAAAAGGCCATCGATATGGCATATGACGTCAATATTTCTACGAAAAGTGACAAAAGAGTAGTAATATTTCTCCTGAAACTCGCCCAAATAGTGCCCGGTAGACCGAAGTGCCCGTAACTTCGGGGTCCGGATAACCGAGGTATGAGTGTATTTACATTCGTTTATCAGCAGTATTGAACAGCGACTATAGTCGAGGAGCAAGTGTGTCCAATAACTCCCATTGTCACCGTCTATCTTTTTGTTGCTGTTGGTCACCTTGCCATTTGTCCTTGCCCCATCTGTTTCGATTGAACGCCTCACGAGTCACGATGATATTATTTATTTATTATACTGATGAGCTTCCTAGGAGGGAGATTTCAGTGGCACGACCTTTAAAGCTTTGAATAGATTAGCACAATTTCAATACTCCTATCACCTATGTAGACGAGATATGGTCGATTCAAATACCGTTTGACACTTGTAACTTGTGTGTGACACTCGGAGATCTGATGCCTGTATCTTGCCAATGCGTTTTTCCAGAGATGTGGCCGAGTGTGGGTGACATCCACGGATGTGGACCGTTAATGTGTACTCAATAGGGTCCGGCGGATTCTGCCGGCAGAAAAATTGGCAGAATTCGGTACTTTTTCTGGTAAGTTTAATGCATGTTTGGTATAATTATGGATAAAAAATGGAGCAGAATTCGAGGAATTGCCCGCCATAAGGTTTGTATGGTTCTGCCAATTTCACTGCTTTTCGAGCATTACTAGTCCGCCGGTCCCTAGTACTCAATTTTACATACAGTAATAATACTTTAATTAATATAATACTTTATTGGCCTCCAAAATACACTTGATGCAGGATGACAATTGGTACCTTTAAAGACGACCGATGAGGCCAGATTTTTCGATGAGGGCACCACAACAGAAGACCACTCTTCAACTTCATAGCAACAGTTGACAGATTATGGTCCCCGAAAGCCTAGTAGAGAAAAAATTAATAGAGAATTTACTACCCCTTGAAAATACCGCCATTCCGGCAACAGGCTCTCAGCTGCACCAAATAGATTAATAACTTTGCCAATATTTCGCCAATAGTTCGCCCAATGGGCGAAATATTGGCAAAGTTATTTATTTTATCTATTTGGTGCAGCTGAGAGCCTGTTGCCGGAATGGCGGTATTTTTCAAGTGCAAGAAATACCGGCGCTGCAATGGAGTTTGGGAATTCTGAAGAAATTTACTACCCCGTTACATAATTGCTGCTGTAGCTCTCACACCACTGCCACTACGAGATCCCAGGTGTCTTTTTCTTTGGCATTACCCCCAGCACAGAGTACGGCTGGCTTTTCTCGGATTGGCTATCTCGCTGCTGACCGGTGGAATATGCTGCCTTCCACTGTTCGTACTTGTACCGATTACCGCTCATTTATTCGCTCATGCATAACCTTCCTAGGGGCTCCCGTAAGAAGACCATAGGTCTGTGGGAAACACCCTAGTAAAATAAAAGTTAATAATAATAATAATAATAATAATTGCAGATCACCGCGTACAAACCACAGACAGAAGAACGAGCATTTGCAGTTTCGTAACTCTGTGTTTCATGAACCGAATCGATCATCAGACGAAAATTGATGTCAGGCAGGCACTTCCTTGAATTCTGCTCCATTTCTTTACCCACATACCAAACATGCATGAAACATATCAGAAAAGTACCAAATTCTGACAATTTTTCTGCCTGCAATATCCGCCCCAGGGCGGAGCTACTTCAACAAGAGGTTCACGTGTTGTAAGAATATAATTCAATTATGTGATCGTTGAAAGACGTTCATTTTTCGTACGACTCAGTATTACGGCATCAGTTGATACAGTCTCTGTATAGCTACTGGATCGGCTATTGACATCAACCAATAGTTCTTGCACGATGAAAGGAGACTCCTCAGAGCCTTGGTTTGCACAATTTCATGGATGAGGTGTTCCAAAAACGGTACCTGCAAGTATGCCATGCCGGGCATTTCTCCCATGCATTGGATAATGCGAGTGATGCGCAGATTGTTGTGTGTTCTCGCTGTCAGATTAGAATATCTCGATGACCAGTTGGCCGCACGCTGAACTTTACCAGTGCTTTCGTCGACCAGTCGCATGCCGTAGAAACCTAGCATCATCTTATACGACTTCATGAATCGTGCACGAGAAGCAGGATTGCTCATGATCGCTTGAGCTTCAGCTTTCTGGAGTGCCTGAGCTCTTGGATTGACTCCACTCGAACCGGAGATAGGGAAAAGCCACTGAATGTAATTGTGATTTGCCTCCAGTTTATCGTAATCTGCTGACCAATTGGCATGGATTTGGTCAATGGTCTCCAGGTTGGGAGCGGCATTCGTCTGGCCCGCGTAGAACAACGTGTTCTTGTTCATCTTGACAGGCTTGGATAAAAGAGCTTCTTTCTATCTTAGTCTCTCTTGTGAGTTGTAAAAGAGCACACTTCTGACTTCAGAAAGGCAAACTTTCTTCTACAGTGCACCAACCGTCGATCAGGCGACATAGCCATCTGGATATATCTACTGAATGTGCATGGAATGTGTACAAATGGTGCGTACCGGCGACAAACCGTATACGTCATGAAACATACGGTACATTTTAGCGATCTCTTCAGTCTGGGTTGGTTCACATATATCTGCATATCGCCGGTACGCGCCGGGAGTCACCAGCGGTTGGCCTCTTGCAACCACTCCCGGCCCTTTGCGATTATGTGAACCAGTGTACAGCTGTAGTCGTTTTCAGTGCAGTCATTTTGATTTCATCGTCGAGTTTCATCCTATTATTATTTTTCTGTTTCTGTTTTAATGACAGTCCACTGCACGCCTGAAAAAAGTACTTAGTTTATTAGGCGGGTTACAGAACTATCGACTTATCGTTCGCTGGCTTACTTGTAGTTTGATAACGCTTCGCTCTTCATTGAGATATCTACCATTCTCTCTTTGTTCTCCGTATTTTCTCCCCAACCCTCCTTCCCTGTAACATAATAACATATTCGCTGCCTTGTCATTGAGCATTTGTGCTCGTTTGGATTTGCGAATTCAAATAAAGTATACATACATACATACATCCCTTGCATCTTTGGTTTTCTTCCTTCTTTCCTTGTCGTATTGTTTGAATAAACCCGTTTTGACTACTACTATTGCAATCGTAACAAAATCATACGGTAAATAATCGCAAGGGACGGCGAAGTGCCCAACTCTTGCGATATGCCCAGGCACCGATCACGTATAATTTTGACCAAAAGTGGTTGTTGTTTGCGAACCGTTCACACCGGTGATCGCCGGTGCCGGCCCGGGACCCAGACTTCGTCAAAATTTCAAACCAAGACTCGTCCTAAATTTTCATAAATTGAAGCTGAAGCCATGATGAGGTCCGTTCGCCATTCTCGTAGTCGCTTCAGCCTTCAAGGTGGCAAATTAAGTCGGCACACCAACTACAACTACTGTAGGCCTCGACCAAATATGCTTGCGCATATTTCCGCATATTTTGTGAGACAGTTCACATATGGCATATTGAGCGACAAAGGGAATACATGTATTGGAATGAAGCCAGCATATATTAAATTCAAATATTCTGAAGAAAATGAGGACAACTTCATAATTATGGACAAAATGCGTTCAGAAATGCCTTTTATGGATGAATTTGGAATGGTTGAGGCGTTTGCTACATTTCCCCATGGATGAACACTATGGCTACGGTTGCTGGGGACACACCCCAGCCATACTATTCCGGATGTGTTTTGATTTGCACCATAAGCATGATAGCCGTGAAGCCAATGAATATTCCAAGGTTGTAATTTTACTGAAATGATCTACACTTTCTGCTTATGTCGAGCATATTTTGGCATATCTTTTTGCATATCTTGCTAAGCCTTTTGCATATTAAGGACGTTTTCCCTGATATGCGACGAGCATAATTATGCTCTTTTTTTAGCATATTTGGTCGAGGCCTAACACCAACCCGTCCTTCTCGGATGATCTGCTCGACTGTTGTGCAACGTATGAAACGAATACACATAAAATACGATGGATACATGTACCGGTACATTGGCAAGTTCTTGTGACTTCATTAACGTTTGCATGCATAATTTCGACACCATCGCTTTCCCGTGTGGTACGTCAGTTGAAGTCACCGTACGGTACCGTAGCGCAGTAGAGCTCGTATACCATTCATAGCATTCTGATCTACTCTCCGCTTTCAACCCCTAGGCTCTAGCCCTGCCCATTTCCATCGCATTCAGAGCTACTTACAACCAGTAGAAGAGGATGAATATTTCGTTGTAACACCGAGTTTCACGCACTAGGCAATCATCAGACAACAACAGTGAGATAAATCTGGATCAGCTGGTCTAAAGACTATACACGTAGTTGGTTGTCTCAGCGGTAGCCACTTGATCAGGTGATGCCTGGTGAAGCTTCGAAGTTGCGAAGTGGCGGCACTTTGTAGTTCGCTCCTTTCATTGTGCAGTAGGTGGTGGGGTGCTTGTGTGATTTCCGATATTTCCGCGAGGCATAGATTGCACCTTTCGTTTTTGTTATTATTATTATTTATTCATATTTTACTAGAGTCCCCACATGCACAGGCTATGGTCTTCTTACATGGTGCCCTAGCCACGCGAAGATAGCGGAGCGAAATGCAGCAGGCAGGTGCTGAACGCCGCTGCTGCTTTGCGGTGTACCATCCATTGCATGCTGCGTGCCTTCCTCTAATCCTTCTTTGCCCAGACGTATTGTAATACTAATAGACGCGTGCTCTTCTGGTGTTATCTGTTGAGCAGAGATGATTGGTGCTTACAGTAGCGTTGTTTGAATGTTGTTCATTGAACATGTATATGCATTCCTTGTTCTCTGTGTCTGTGGTGACTCTGGTCTTATAGTTTTGCACGATGCTATCCCTTGGTAACGCCTTAGACGTGCTTCGTCCAGTGGGCATAGTGTGCTTCACTTTTGTAAAAAAAAAAAAGTTTAGCCAAGGCCGAGTGGTCACTACACTCACACACACACCACACACTCTCTCTCTCTCTCTCTCTCTCTCTCTCTCTCTCTCTCTCTCTCTCTCTCTCTCTCTCTCTCTCTCTCTCTCTCTCTCTCTCTCTCTCTCTCTCTCTCTCTCTCTCCTCTCTCTCTCTCTCTCTCTCTCTCTCTCTCTCTCTCTCTCTCTCTGTCTCTCTGTCTCTCTGTCTCTCGTCTCTCTCCTGTCTCTCTGTCTCTCTGTCTCTTCTCTGTCTCTCTGTCTCTCTGTCTTCTGTCTCTCTGTCTCTCTGTCTCTCTGTCTCTCTGTCTCTCTGTCCTTCTTGTTCTCTGTCTCTCTGTCTCTCTGTCTCTCTGTCTCTCTGTCTCTCTGTCTCTCTGTCTCTGTCTCTCTGTCTCTCTGTCTCTCTGTCCTCTCTGTCTCTCGTCTCTCTGTCTCTCTGGTCTCTCTGCTTCTCTCGATGCTCT
>NC_088643.1:26949276-26982947 GCF_964019385.1 Sycon ciliatum
GCTGGTTATGCTGGTAGTGCTGGGTTGTGCTGGTAGTGCTGGTAGTGCTGGTAGTGCTGGTAGTGCTGGTAGTGCTGGTAGTGCTGGTAGTGTGGTTATGCTGGTAGTGCTGGTTGTGCTGGTAGTGCTGGTAGTGCTGGTAGTGCTGGTAGTGCTGGTAGTGGCTGGTAGTGCTGGTCGAGTATGGCTGGTTATGCTGGTAGTGCTGGTTGTGCTGGTAGTGCTGGTAGTGCTGGTAGTGCTGGTTATGCTGGTAGTGCTGGTAGTGCTGGTAGTGCTGGTAGTGCTGGTTATGCTGGTAGTGCTGGTAGTGCTGGTAGTGCTGGTAGTGCTGGTAGTGCTGGTAGTGCTGGTAGTGCTGGTAGTGCTGGTAGTGCTGGTAGTGCTGGTAGTGCTGGTTGTGTAGTGCTGGTAGTGCTGGTAGTGCTGGTAGTGCTGGTAGTGCTGGTAGTGCTGGTAGTGCTGGTAGTGCTGGTAGTGCTGGTTATGCTGGTAGTGCTGGTAGTGCTGGTAGTGCTGGTAGTGCTGGTAGTGCTGGTAGTGCTGGTAGTGCTGGTAGTGCTGGTAGTGCTGGTTATGCTGGTAGGTGGGTAGTGCTGGTAGTGCTGGTAGTGCTGGTAGTGCTGGTAGTGCTGGTAGTGCTGGTAGTGCTGGTAGTGCTGGTAGTGCTGGTAGTGCTGGTAGTGCTGGTAGTGCTGGTAGTGCTGGTAGTGCTGGTAGTGCTGGTAGTGCTGGTTAGTGCTGTGTAGTTGGTGCTGGTAGTGCTGGTAGTGCTGGTAGTGCTGGTTATGCTGGTAGTGCTGGTAGTGCTGGTAGTGCTGGTAGTGCTGGTAGTGCTGGTAGTGCTGGTAGTGCTGGTAGTGCTGGTAGTGCTGGTAGTGCTGGTAGTGCTGGTTAGTGTTGGTAGTGTTGGTAGTGCTGGTAGTGCTGGTAGTGCTGGTAGTGCTGGTAGTGCTGGTAGTGCTGGTAGTGCTGGTAGTGCTGGTAGTGCTGGTAGTGCTGGTTATGTACTGGTAGTGCTGGTAGTGCTGGTAGTGCTGGTAGTGCTGGTAGTGCTGGTAGTGCTGGTAGTGCTGGTAGTGCTGGTAGTGCTGGTAGTGCTGGTTATGCTGGTAGTGCTGGTAGTGCTGGTAGTGCTGGTAGTGCTGGTTATGCTGGTAGTGCTGGTAGTGCTGGTAGTGCTGGTAGTGCTGGTAGTGCTGGTAGTGCTGGTAGTGCTGGTAGTGCTGGTAGTGCTGGTAGTGCTGGTAGTTTGCTGGTAGTGCTGGTTATGCTGGTAGTGCTGGTAGTGCTGGTTATGCTGGTAGTGCTGGTAGTGCTGGTAGTGCTGGTAGTGCTGGTAGTGCTGGGTAGTGCTGGTAGTGCTGGTAGTGCTGGTAGTGCTGGTAGTGCTGGTTATGCTGGTAGTGCTGGTAGTGCTGGTTATGCTGGTAGTGCTGGTAGTGCTGGTAGTGCTGGTAGTGCTGGTAGTGCTGGTAGTGCTGGTAGTGCTGGTAGTGCTGGTAGTGCTGGTAGTGCTGGTAGTGCTGGTAGTGCTGGTAGTGCTGGTTATGCTGGTAGTGCTGGTAGTGCTGGTAGTGCTGGTAGTGCTGGTTATGCTGGTAGTGCTGGTAGTGCTGGTAGTGCTGGTAGTGCTGGTAGTGCTGGTAGTGCTGGTTATGCTGGTAGTGCTGGTAGTGCTGGTAGTGCTGGTAGTGCTGGTAGTGCTGGTAGTGCTGGTTATGCTGGTAGTGCTGGTAGTGCTGGTAGTGCTGGTTATGCTGGTAGTGCTGGTAGTGCTGGTAGTGCTGGTAGTGCTGGTAGTGCTGGTTATGCTGGTAGTGCTGGTAGTGCTGGTAGTGCTGGTAGTGCTGGTAGTGCTGGTTATGCTGGTAGTGCTGGTTATGCTGGTTATGCTGGTAGTGCTGGTAGTGCTGGTAGTGCTGGTAGTGCTGGTTATGCTGGTTATGCTGATAGTGCTGGTAGTGCTGGTAGTGCTGGTAGTGCTGGTAGTGCTGGTAGTGCTGGTTATGCTGGTAGTGCTGGTAGTGCTGGTAGTGCTGGTTATGCTGGTAGTGCTGGTTATGCTGGTAGTGCTGGTAGTGCTGGTAGTGCTGGTAGTGCTGGTAGTGCTGGTAGTGCTGGTAGTGCTGGTAGTGCTGGTAGTGCTGGTAGTGCTGGTAGTGCTGGTAGTGCTGGTAGTGCTGGTAGTGCTGGTTATGCTGGTAGTGCTGGTAGTGCTGGTAGTGCTGGTAGTGCTGGTTATGCTGGTAGTGCTGGTAGTGCTGGTAGTGCTGGTAGTGCTGGTTATGCTGATAGTGCTGGTAGTGCTGGTAGTGCTGGTAGTGCTGGTAGTGCTGGTAGTGCTGGTTATGCTGGTAGTGCTGGTAGTGCTGGTAGTGCTGGTTATGCTGGTAGTGCTGGTAGTGCTGGTAGTGCTGGTAGTGCTGGTAGTGCTGGTTATGCTGGTAGTGCTGGTAGTGCTGGTAGTGCTGGTAGTGCTTGTAGTGCTGGTAGTGCTGTGCTGGTAGTGCTGGTAGTGCTGGTAGTGCTGGTTATGCTGGTAGTGCTGGTAGTGCTGGTTATGCTGGTAGTGCTGGTAGTGCTGGTAGTGCTGGTTATGCTGGTAGTGCTGGTTATGCTGGTAGTGCTGGTAGTGCTGGTAGTGCTGGTAGTGCTGGTAGTGCTGGTAGTGCTGGTAGTGCTGGTTATGCTGGTAGTGCTGGTTATGCTGGTAGTGCTGGTTATGCTGGTAGTGCTGGTAGTGCTGGTTATGCTGGTAGTGCTGGTAGTGCTGGTAGTGCTGGTAGTGCTGGTAGTGCTGGTTATGCTGGTAGTGCTGGTAGTGCTGGTAGTGCTGGTAGTGCTGGTTATGCTGGTAGTGCTGGTAGTGCTGGTTATGCTGGTAGTGCTGGTTATGCTGGTAGTGCTGGTAGTGCTGGTAGTGCTGGTAGTGCTGGTAGTGCTGGTAGTGCTGGTAGTGCTGGTAGTGCTGGTAGTGCTGGTAGTGCTGGTAGTGCTGGTAGTGCTGGTAGTGCTGGTAGTGCTGGTTATGCTTGTAGTGCTGGTAGTGCTGGTAGTGCTGGTTATGCTGGTAGTGCTGGTCGTGCTGGTAGTGCTGGTAGTGCTGGTAGTGCTGGTTATGCTGGTTATGCTGATAGTGCTGGTAGTGCTGGTAGTGCTGGTAGTGCTGGTAGTGCTGGTAGTGCTGGTAGTGCTGGTAGTGCTGGTCGTGCTGGTAGTGCTGGTAGTGCTGGTAGTGCTGGTTATGCTGGTTATGCTGATAGTGCTGGTAGTGCTGGTAGTGCTGGTAGTGCTGGTAGTGCTGGTTATGCTGGTAGTGCTGGTAGTGCTGGTAGTGCTGGTTATGCTGGTAGTGCTGGTAGTGCTGGTAGTGCTGGTAGTGCTGGTAGTGCTGGTTATGCTGGTAGTGCTGGTAGTGCTGGTAGTGCTGGTAGTGCTGGTAGTGCTGGTAGTGCTGGTAGTGCTGGTTATGCTGGTAGTGCTGGTTATGCTGGTAGTGCTGGTAGTGCTGGTTATGCTGGTAGTGCTGGTAGTGCTGGTAGTGCTGGTTATGCTGGTAGTGCTGGTTATGCTGGTAGTGCTGGTAGTGCTGGTAGTGCTGGTAGTGCTGGTTATGCTGGTAGTGCTGGTTATGCTGGTAGTGCTGGTAGTGCTGGTTATGCTGGTAGTGCTGGTAGTGCTGGTTATGCTGGTAGTGCTGGTTATGCTGGTAGTGCTGGTAGTGCTGGTAGTGCTGGTTATGCTGGTAGTGCTGGTAGTGCTGGTAGTGCTGGTAGTGCTGGTAGTGCTGGTTATGCTGGTAGTGCTGGTTATGCTGGTAGTGCTGGTAGTGCTGGTAGTGCTGGTAGTGCTGGTTATGCTGGTAGTGCTGGTAGTGCTGGTAGTGCTGGTAGTGCTGGTAGTGCTGGTAGTGCTGGTTATGCTGGTAGTGCTGGTAGTGCTGGTAGTGCTGGTAGTGCTGGTAGTGCTGGTTATGCTGGTAGTGCTGGTAGTGCTGGTAGTGCTGGTAGTGCTGGTAGTGCTGGTTATGCTGGTAGTGCTGGTAGTGCTGGTTATGCTGGTAGTGCTGGTTATGCTGGTAGTGCTGGTTATGCTGGTAGTGCTGGTAGTGCTGGTAGTGCCGGTAGTGCTGGTAGTGCTGGTTATGCTGGTAGTGCTGGTTATGCTGGTTATGCTGGTTATGCTGGTAGTGCTGGTAGTGCTGGTAGTGCTGGTAGTGCTGGTAGTGCTGGTAGTGCTGGTTATGCTGGTAGTGCTGGTTATGCTGGTAGTGCTGGTAGTGCTGGTAGTGCTGGTAGTGCTGGTAGTGCTGGTAGTGCTGGTAGTGCTGGTAGTGCTGGTAGTGCTGGTTATGCTGGTAGTGCTGGTAGTGCTGGTAGTGCTGGTTATGCTGGTAGTGCTGGTAGTGCTGGTAGTGCTGGTAGTGCTGGTAGTGCTGGTAGTGCTGGTAGTGCTGGTAGTGCTGGTAGTGCTGGTTATGCTGGTAGTGCTGGTAGTGCTGGTAGTGCTGGTAGTGCTGGTAGTGCTGGTTATGCTGGTTATGCTGGTAGTGCTGGTAGTGCTGGTTATGCTGGTAGTGCTGGTAGTGCTGGTAGTGCTGGTAGTGCTGGTAGTGCTGGTAGTGCTGGTTATGCTGGTAGTGCTGGTAGTGCTGGTAGTGCTGGTTATGCTGGTAGTGCTGGTAGTGCTGGTAGTGCTGGTAGTGCTGGTTGTGCTGGTAGTGCTGGTTGTGCTGGTAGTGCTGGTAGTGCTGGTAGTGCTGGTAGTGCTGGTAGTGCTGGTTATGCTGGTAGTGCTGGTAGTGCTGGTTATGCTGGTAGTGCTGGTTATGCTGGTAGTGCTGGTAGTGCTGGTAGTGCTGGTAGTGCTGGTAGTGCTGGTAGTGCTGGTAGTGCTGGTAGTGCTGGTAGTGCTGGTAGTGCTGGTAGTGCTGTAGGGTAGTGCTGGTAGTGCTGGTAGTGCTGGTAGTGCTGGTAGTGCTGGTTATGCTGGTAGTGCTGGTAGTGCTGGTAGTGCTGGTAGTGCTGGTTATGCTGGTAGTGCTGGTAGTGCTGGTAGTGCTGGTAGTGCTGGTTATGCTGGTAGTGCTGGTAGTGCTGGTAGTGCTGGTAGTGCTGGTAGTGCTGGTAGTGCTGGTAGTGCTGGTTATGCTGGTAGTGCTGGTAGTGCTGGTTATGCTGGTAGTGCTGGTAGTGCTGGTAGTGCTGGTAGTGCTGGTTATGCTGGTAGTGCTGGTAGTGCTGGTAGTGCTGGTAGTGCTGGTAGTGCTGGTAGTGCTGGTAGTGCTGGTAGTGCTGGTAGTGCTGGTAGTGCTGGTAGTGCTGGTTATGCTGGTTATGCTGGTAGTGCTGGTTATGCTGGTAGTGCTGGTAGTGCTGGTTATGCTGGTAGTGCTGGTAGTGCTGGTTATGCTGGTAGTGCTGGTAGTGCTGGTAGTGCTGGTAGTGCTGGTAGTGCTGGTTATGCTGGTAGTGCTGGTAGTGCTGGTTATGCTGGTGGGGTGAGCAGGGTAGGAGGGGAAGAGATCATGATTGTGTGTGTGTGTCGGGGGGGGGGGGGGGGGGGGCTGGAGATGTGCTTGTGAACTGTCACCATGGCGTATTGGCGTTGTAGTTTGGGGTGTCTGATCACGACGGTAAACTTCATTTTCTTGTGAGGTGCCTGCAAGGCAGTCACCACTCCCCAGAGTGCAGTGTGACGTCCCAATTGATCCTGTAAACGGTCTGAAACGGAAAGGCGCAAGAAATACGGAATCAAAAACGGAAAACTGGCCGTGTGTTTGTTGTCGTGTAAACACAGCCTTAGACCCGTTGAATCACACTGTTGAGCAGTACTCGTTGTTCAGGTGATGCTCAAGTATTGTGCCACCTATCAACCTTTTTGTTTGTTTTATGCACTTGAAGTACTAATGCACATGCATGTGATTTGTGTATGCGGACGTGTGTGCACCCGTGTGCGTGCGTGCGTGTGTGTGTGTGTGCGTGTGTGCGTGCGTGCGCATGTGCGTGCGTGCGCATGTGTGTACACAGGTCGTCTTGTGCAGTCGGTGTTTGGTCATCGTGACCTGGTGACCTGTGTAGCCTACTCAGCAGACACTGTGGCTGGTAACCGTGCTATTGTGGTGTCTGGATCCCGTGATGCCACCGTATTGCTATGGCATTGGTCTAACACGCTACACAGGATTATATCTTCTGATCATGACCAGGGAGGTAAGGTCATACTGAGAGAAGCTACCACTAGAGCTTGCTGTGTGATGCGCGCTGTACGGTGTGCAGTGGCGTGGTGTGAAGTGGTGCAGTGGTGTAGTGTGCAGTGGTATAGTGTGCAGTGGTGTAGTGTGCAGTGGTGTAGTGTGCAGTGGTGTAGTGTGCAGTGGTGTAGTGTGCAGTGGTGTAGTGTGCAGTGGTGTAGTGTGCAGTGGTGTAGTGTGCAGTGTGCAGTGTGATATCATGATATGCATTGTAAATGTGGACACTGCTCATTGGTGCCGAGCTGGGATTATCGTTATATGCTGCAAGTCTACAATTTTCCAGAGCATGCTTATCTCGGCTTCCGAGGGCCACTGCACTAAGATTTGAGCCCGTACTGCCTCCATGAAGTGTAGTAGGGTACAGTGAGTGCTGGGTCCCACTAGCCTGTATAGTTGCACAGGAAGCACGAGTTTTGAAATATGAAGATGTTGAACCTTCTCTGCTGGGATGACGTCATCATAGCTTTGTGGTAGAGCATTGCTGGGGTATTTATTATGGTTATTTTTATGAGTTGTTGTTATTTTTGTCTTTGTCGTCGTTGTTGTCTTTGTGTTGGTGATGTTTGTACAGCGGACAGTGCCAGTGCGCAGGCTATCCTGACTGGTCATGAGCTAGCTATCGTCAGTGTGGCGGTCAATGCTGATGTTGGTAAAGTCGTCTCATGCTCACAAGGTTAGCTCATGATATTGAGTGTGGTTTACTATTTAAGTGCTCCGAGGTGGTTAAGGAATTAAGTGTGTTTACCGGGCTTTTCGCCACCATTAAGTGGTATGGCCGGCAAGCTACCGGGTGGCCTGTCGCCTGGCGAGCTGCGGACCAGAACCGTCATTCTGACGGTCCCCAGTGAGTTTTCCTCGTATTCTCTAGAAAAGCGGTACGAATCAATGTACGCGGCATGTCAAGTCTCGGCTCCAGGATGTTGCCCGCTTGGAGTGCAGTTTAGCGGAAGACACTGCAAGATCACCGTCCAGCAACCCACCGACTGTGACCACTTGATTCGCAAAGGACTGCAGCTTGCCGGTAAGGAAGTGAATGTAGAACCTCTGGCGCCATTGGTCACGACACTGCATGTACATGACGTCCCCCTTTTCGTGGCCTCACCGAAGCTAGCTTCCGTGCTCAGCGAGTACGGCGAGGTAGTCGGGGCGGTTACGTTCGGCACCGTGAAATTGAAGAACGGCCAAGTCTTGGCAACAGGCACACGATACGTACAGTTAACACAAGCATCTGCATGCCGCACTCACACAACGAGCAACCAGTTTGGGGAATAGGAGGGTTTGTCAATTGCTTTGCCAGGCTCCGAGTGAGTGACAGCTTAGAGCTGTGTGAATGTGTGTGTATGGCAGCTGGGCAGGGCCCTGCTGCGGAGGCTGAGTGAGCCGTATGGAGGCAACCGGGCAGGGCCCGGCTGCGGAGGCTGAGTGAGCCGTCTGAGTGTGAGAGGCTGAATGAGCCGTATGAGGAGCCTGGTAAGCAAGGTTGACTCCCCTCCATGTATTTACAGAGTTTCGCCGGTAGACGGCATCGGTGTAGTTATTGTAGGCCGGTATGATAATGGATACCGACAGGAGAGAACTAGAATAGGAAACATGATGATGACAATAGTGGAGTGGGTGGGTGGGTTGAGAAAGAAATCCACTGCTAATGCGGACAAAGCAAGAACTGAAGTCAGGAACAGTGGACTTCGGAGAACAATGAGCGTGTGAGAGTTTGTTGGGAACAGAGCATGCGCCTTCTGTGTTAACATATTTTTGCGCGTGCGCAAAAAATCGTTTAACACAAGCATCTGCATGCCGCACTCACACAACGAGCAACCAGTTTGGGGAATAGGAGGGTTTGTCAATTGCTTTGCCAGGCTCCGAGTGAGTGACAGCTTAGAGCTGTGTGAATGTGTGTGTATGGCAGCTGGGCAGGGCCCTGCTGCGGAGGCTGAGTGAGCCGTATGGAGGCAGCCGGGCAGGGCCCGGCTGCGGAGGCTGAGTGAGCCGTATTGAGAGGCTGAGTGAGCCGAGGCTGAGTGAGCCGTCTGAGTGTGAGAGGCTGAATGAGCCGTATGAGGAGCCTGGTAAGCAAGGTTGACTCCCCAAATAGAGAACCTCCTATTCACTGTTAACTGTAGAGGGGTGCCACAGATTGTGGACAATAGTAGAGTGATATTGAGTTACTGAGTGTACAGTCGGTACATAGGTGACATTCGGTTATGCTCTGGCACCCACAATAAGTGGGCTCAGTCTGTCTGATCAGCGCTTACCCAGGACCGGTGCTGCCAGCTTTCATGGCAGTTTGCATGTAGACTTCCGTCACTCGGCAGTGCAAGGCACGGCCAAAGTCTCCCCAGGAATGGACAGAAGAGCACGCACGGGAGTGGGCATGTGAGCGGCGGTAGGGTGGCACGAATGGAATCGCTTGAAATCTTGCCTGGAGAGAGCGTCAGCAAGGATGTTGGTAGTTCCAGGTATGTGACGGGCGGTGACCATAAAGTTACCCTTGGCGCAGATGAAGAAGAGCTGCCGTAGGAGTGACATCACATTAGGGCAGCGACTGGTGCCAGACTTGAGAACAGCGGCGACAGCATCGTTGTCGGTATGGAAGCGGATACGCTTGCGACACCACTGGTGGCCCCACGTAGCACATGCAATGCAGATGGGATACAGCTCCTTGAACGTAATGCAGAGCGGAGTGTGTTGTGGTGACCAGGTGTCGGCGAACCAATGCGTGCCGTATACTGCGCCATGCCCAATGGCGCCAGATGCGTCAGTTTCTATCAGGATGTCGCTGGCCAGCGTCTCCTGGAGATCGAGGAAGAATGACTTGCCATTCCAGCCATCGAGTAGGTGAGACCACCAAAGAAGGTCCAGATGACATTCTGGAGAGAGACGGATGCGGTGGTAGGGCTTGGAAACGTTGCGCGTGGCATCGTACAGTCGGCGCATGAATGTACGGCCCGGCGTGATGACGCGGCTGGCAAAGTTCAGCTTGCCCAACAGCTGTTCAAGCTCCCGTAGACGGCAGGATTGGCGTTGGCGAAAGGCCAATAGTCTGGAGCAGATGTCGTCAACCTTGTCCTGTGGGAGACGAGCCACTTTCTGGACGGAGTCCAGTTCGATGCCCAGGAAGGTGAGACAGGAGGTTGGGCCGACTGTCTTTTCGTCGGCAATGGGAACTCCCAGGTAGCGGAATACGGAGAGGACTACGTTCAGACGCTGCGCACATAGCGTTGAGTTTGCAGGGCCACAGAGCCAGAAGTCGTCCAGAAGGTGCAGGAGGTGGGGAACCTAGAACAGTTCACAGCTTATCTGGCAAAGCGCGTCCGCAATGCAGTTAAACAAGTAGGGTGCGGACCTCAGCCCGAATGGCAGTACTTTGTCATAGTAGAATTGGCCCTGCCACTGGAAACCCAACAAATGGTATGCAGTGAGTGCGACCGGGACCAGTCGAAATGCATTGCGTATGTCGAGCTTCGCCATCAAGGCACCGGTACCTTGACGTTGCAGAAGCTCAATGGCATCGTCCACTGTGACATAATGTAGGGAGAACGAATCCTTGTTTATTCCATCATTGACAGACATACGGTCAGGGTAAGACAGGTGGTGAATGAGGCGGAATTTCCCGTTGTTCTTGGGCACTACGCCGAGCGGAGAGCATACAAATGGGTGGAAAGGCTGGACAGAGAAAGGACCGGCCGATTCGTCACGTCGGACCCGGTCAGCAATTTGTTGTTGTACAAACTGAGCATGTTCAATGGCAGTTGGGAGGTTGCCAGAGATGATAGATACAGAAGCACCAGAGTGGCCAATGGGGAACCCGTGTTGCAAGCCATTAAGGATAAAGTCAGAGAGGACACGATTAGAAATACGAGGCAAAAGAGTCATTAGGCGGGCTATGTACAGAGGCGTGGGGAGACTACTTCGCTGCGACGGGCTTGTCCGTCTGGCGGGGTCCCCGGCGACCGTCGTTGGTGCAGCGAGCGGCGGGATGACCTCGGTCGCCGCAGGTTGAGCAGACGTGCAAGCGTTCACAGGGCTGGTGTTGGCATGGGCGGCCACGGTTGAAGTTGAGGCAGATCTGGCGGGTGCTGCCCGCCCCGGCCAGAAATGGCCGCGTAGGACGGCTGGTGTTGGTGCCAGCTGGAGCATGTGGCCCTGCCAAATACTGTGGGCAACGGTCACGGCTGTGGTGCGTTGTGCAGCGCGGACATGATGGTCGGGGTGCCCGGATCAGGTGCAGGCTCCAGAGGCTTTGGTCGATTGCGTCCCAACGAGCCGAGGTTGTTGCCACCGCTGCACGGAAGGCACGGTCATACCCCAGTACAGCTGGGGTCGCAAACTGCTGGTTGGCAGTACAGATAATGTGCTGGTACGTCACCAGCTCCAGTGCTCGGAATGGCACATGTTTCAGTGCGCAGGCCATGTAGATTGTGTAGACTTCCAGCCAAGCAGTGAAGTCGACAATGGAGCGCTTCTTAGTCACACATAAATTGAGGGACACACGCCGGCCCTCTCCGTTGGCGGTACTGAGCTCCAAGGGCTCGGACCCTGCGCCCACATTCTCTGGGAGGAGATCCTCCAGCTCAATATATTCGCCGCGTGTGATTTTGTCAAGCAACTTACGCGGGACCGTGGGAACAAAAGAGCTGGACTCACGAGTGTTCGCCATGGGCGCTGCGATCGGAGGCAGCGCGGGTTGCATGAGGGAAATGTCCATGGGGCCGGAGTCGACCTGCGGCGGGTGATGGGTGACGGTGTTGGACGCGGTTTGGACCACATCTGCCACTGAGGGGACCGCCGCCTGAGCATGGCCGTCCGGATCCTGGCGAGCTGAAATTCGCTCCTCAAGGCGCTCGACTCGAGCCAGCAGGGGGTGCAGGGCCGTCGACACGGCCGCCGTAACGGAACGTGGATTTAGGCCAGTTGTGAGTAAGCTGGTCGGCTGGGGAACGGCGGACGGGATATCGTCCTGCTCCGCACGGGCATTGCCGGAACGATCCGCACGGGCATTGCCGGAACGATCGGCCGCATGGTCCGCAGGGGCTCGATTTGGAGTGTCGGCATACGGGGACGACGAGGCGCGCCTGCGACTGGAACGCCTGGGCCCGGGAGCCGACTGCTTACGTGCACGGGGCATCTCCGTGAGCTGTGGTAAACCTTGAGATTGAGGTTGAGAAAGAAATCCACTGCTAATGCGGACAAAGCAAGAACTGAAGTCAGGAACAGTGGACTTCGGAGAACAATGAGCGTGTGAGAGTTTGTTGGGAACAGAGCATGCGCCTTCTGTGTTAACATATTTTTGCGCGTGCGCAAAAAATCATCTAAAATTAAAAAAATCCATCCCAAGCTACATCAAAGGGAATACACCTTGCAGAATTTGGCATTCGGGACAAGTGCAGACGTGTAGGACATGCGGAAAGGCTGGCCACATTGCAAAAAACTGTGGTACGGCATCGCACGAAGATCGCACCCGATCAAATGAACCCGTACAACCTTCCGACACGCGTGCCCAAAACCAGACCAATGACAGCACCAGTGACCCTGGGCCACACGCAGATCCACGCACCCGATCCGGCCGACCCTCCCGATCAAATGAACCCGTACAACCTTACGACACCCGTACCCAAAACCAGACTAGTGACAGCACCAGCGACCGTGCATTACACGAAGATCAACGTATGCGATCAAATGAACCCGTACAACCTCCCGACACCCGTGGCCAAAACCAGACCAGTGACAGAACCAGTGACACCACAGCTACAGAGCAGACCCAGGACAACGACGACGAAGAACATCTCCAAGAGAACGTACATGCAAATGACTCCCAGCATGCCCCTACTGCCCCCATCCAGAAACCTGAACCACCCAGCCATAAGCCAGTCAATTCTAGCTCTACCTCTGGCCACCCAGCTGGCGAGAAATCGAGTGTCCCCATTATTAACCTCACAAACGAAGCAAGCCAAAACTCAGCAATCAGAACCGCAAAACGAAACAGACTGGAAGCAGGAGAAATATCACCAGACGAGGAAGTTTCTCTTGCCAGCAAACGAACAATGACTACTCAGGGCCCCGGGGTGGGTCAATAACGTTCACACCACCGGTCCATCATCTCACTAGACTTTAGTTATCCCTACATTACAATGACCCCTGCAAATCACGTCCCGTACAAATATCTTGACAACTATCACTAATCACCCTCACCACACTGAATCCACATGCTCCAATTTTCCAGCCGACGCGCTACTGTGCTTACACCCCCACTGGCCCCAGTACTTCTCCACCAACCCGCTTGAAAATCGGTCAACTCAACTGCCAGAGTGCTGTCAAGAAACTACACACGATAGAACATCTGCTCATATCGCAACAACTTGACATCCTCTGCCTTACTGAAACGTGGTTCAACGCCAACCACTCGGAGGCACACACAGCTATCCCTGGCTACAACTGCCTGCGTCGAGATAGACGATTAAACTCCGAAACCGTGGTTCGTGGTGGTGGTGTGGCAATCTACTACCATCGGACATTGGAAACTTACATCAATAGGTGCAAATCACTTGAGTGTGATCCACCTTTTGAGACCATCTGTGTAGATATCAAAGTCGGTAAACAGCAAATCATTGTGTATTGTTTCTACCGTCCTCCCCATCAGAACATCGATGCATTCCTGGAAAAGTTCACCGCATCAGTTGGTAGTGCTCTGAACGCACGCAAAGCTACACTCGTTGTTTGTGGAGACTTCAATGCTCGCTTGAACTCTTGGTTTCAGGGAACTCAGAACTCTGTAGAAGGTGTGAAGCTTCAAAAAATCCTTGATGACTTGGGGCTACATCAACTTTTACTTAACCAAGCCACACGCTACTCCGCCTCAGGACAGACGTCCTCTCTTCTTGACCTTGTCATGACGAACAACTCGCCTAGCATATCCGACATGCGTGTTCTTCCACCAATAGCTGACCACTGTCCAGTTTTGTTCCAATTAACTACAGACATAAGACCCCAGCGAACACGCACACATGTCACCAGCGTTTTCGATTACGCCGCAACCGACTTTCGGGCCCTCCGCTACCACTTGTTGAGTCTCCCTCTTTATGAATGCGTGCAGGGTGCCACCTCGCCAGACAGTGCTTGGCAAGTATGGGAAAGCTACTTCATCGCCGCAGTTGCCAAGTATGTTCCACTTAAGCTTAAACAAAAGCAGGAACATAAGAAGAACCGCAGACCATGGTTCACGTCACACCACCACAAACTATGGAAGACTCGCAATCGTCTCTTTAAGCGAGCCAAGGCCACCGGACGCCCAGAAGACTGGACTCTGTATCGTTTTTCTAGAAATGCATTCACTTCCTCTCTGAGGACTAGCCAAAAACACTATTTCCGTCAACTCGGATTCGACCTCCTAAAGAAACGCCAATCCGCTACTTGGTGGAATCAAGCAAAATCCCTCTGTAATATCAGCCGTCCCAAACAGTGCATCCCAGCCCTCCTTGACGACAATGGTGTGCATGTCGAAGAAGAGACAGGAAAGGCAGATCTGCTTTGTAGCCACTTCGCAGCGCAGTGCAAGCTGCATCACAATATTGACACCGACAAGCTGGATAATGCTCTACCCATGCCAGCAGATCCCTTCTGCCTAACACCTATACGTGAAAAGGACGTATTTGAAGCAAATACGCAAATTGCCCACTCGCAAAGCGTCAGGAGGGTGCATACCCAACAGGCTGCTCCGAGAAACCGCATCAGTAATTTCCAAGTCTGTCACCTCCCTTTTCAACATTAGCATAACTCTGCACACCTTCCCAGAAGCGTGGAAGACTGCCACCGTCATCCCAATCTTGAAGAAGGACAGAGACAAACATCTACCCACAAATTACCGTCCGATATCTCTGATACCCGCTCTTGGGAAGCTACTGGACCACTTCGTGAACCTGCAGCTAACCAATTTCGTATTCATGAACAAACTCATCTGCAGACAGCAATTTGGTTTCGTACGCAATCGCTCAACAACCGATCAGCTCCTTATGCTGCTCGAGAAAGCCTACAAAGCTATGGACAAGAAGTCGTGCTATGATATCGCCTTCTTGGACTTTAGCAAAGCTTTTGATCGGGTCTCCCATCGTGTCCTCGTTCACATCATGCAAAACTTGTGTACACCAGAGACTACGGAGTGGTTCTCCAGCTATCTATTCAACAGATCAATTGAGGTCAAGATTGGTCTGGCTACATCCAACCAGCGAAAGCTGCACTCTGGGGTTCCCCAAGGATCCCATCTAGGACCAATGCTGTTTGTGCTGTACGTCAACAGCCTTGCCAGAGCAGTACGGTATTGTGACCTCTTCCTTTTCGCTGATGATACAGCGGTAGGGAAGGAGCGAGTCCCCACCTGCACACCCACCGAGCTACGGAAAGACCTCACGTCTTGCTCGACGTGGGCGAATTCCGTAGGTGGCCAGTTTAATGGTTCCAAATCTGCATATTTGTCAATCCATGCGAAGGCAACATCAATGCCACCTCTTCCGTCGCCGCTACAAGTTTCAACAGCTGACGTCCCAAGTACACAAGAGCACACACATCTTGGCGTATTACTCACGTCTACCCTGACATTTTCGCCCCATGTTAAGAACGTCATACATTCCTTCCGGCAACGAGTTTGTCTGCTGGGATTTATGTCCCACCGTCTTCCGGAGGTCATTTTCAGTCTCTACTGTGGGTATGTCAGACCCCTGCTGGAGTACGCCTGCCCGGTCTGGACATTCTCTCTGACGCAAGCTGAGAGAACTTGCATGGACAGACTGCAGGCGCACATCAGCAGATGTATCCTCCGCAGTCGAAACCTTGACTGGCACACACCCAAAGAGAACTTGTTTAAACTTTCTCGCCTGCAGTCCCTTTGTTGGCGACGCCACATCCAGTGTCTCTGCACAGTCCACCACATCCTTCACGTCTGCCCTGATACCCTTGATGAATTTCATTACACCCTCAGTTCCAGTCCACGCAGACCTTACTATTTATTATTTAAAACCCATATCAACACATACTCCCGTCAACATATTATGTTATTCCATTGTCTATCCAAACAATCGACGAGGAGACAATAGTCGTAAAATGGCAATAAATAAGATAAATTGTGCACTCATAACAACAGCAAAAATGAAGAAAGTCAAGTTCCATAACGTTTTCTTGTGACTGTCATCAGTGGAACGCCGTCACATCAAATAATACACACGCACCATTACATTCATTCACACAGTATCACATTCATGTGCCACTACCTTTCTCACATACACTATATTCACACATTGCAAAGGTGCAAACTTCGCTTTTTGTACTTGTTAGCTGCTGTATTTCTACCTGAAACCATATTAGCTACATGTATATAAGTGTGTGTTTTAGTTATTACATTTTTATGTGACGGCGTTCCACTGATGACAGTCACAAGAAAACGTTATGGAACTTGACTTTCTTCATTTTTGCTGTTGTTATGAGTGCACAATTTATCTTATTTATTGCCATTGTCTATCCGTTTGGAATTCTTTACCCTCGTGTATTCGGGAGATTGAACACCCCCGGCAATTCCGTACATCCCTCATGCAAGAATTTTCTACTTGTATGTATTCTGTTTCTGGTATTCCCGCTTTCTCCCGACAGTATTGATTAACAAGCCATACACTGCACTCATCTCCCTTCCTCCTCTCTTCCTCCCTTTCCTTACACAGCACACAGGAGAGCCCCTCGATAGGCCTCTGCGGCCTTTGGACAATCCTTAAATAAAAATCAATCAATCAATCAATCATTGTTATACTCATCGCCATGCACACTGTGAACTTTGTCTCAAAGGCACAGTACATTCTGCCGACAACTCCTCCGTGCGTGTGGCTCAATGGCCAAGTGGTAAGGCGTCGGTCTTGTAAACCGAAGATCGAGGGTTCAAACCCCTCTTGAGCCTTTTTATTCGTATTTTTCAAGTGGCTCGCTGGTATTTTTGCAATTTGAAGGTCATTCTGCGCATAGTGTGCTGTGTTTCCACGTGTTGGAACCACATGCTTGATCGAAGTGTCTTCTTCTTTTTCGTTGAGGCTTGAAGACTATTCTCGATGCCATCTGAGTTCTCTTCTCTTCACAATTCAACTCAAATACTCGAATGCTGCCTACACCTGGAAGATGGAAGCTCCGAAAGAACGGTTGGAGCGAGATCACCTGTTCACTTCGTATGGACCTACTGATGTCCCCGGGCCATGTGCCATGCGAGCAACAAGCAAGACGTGACCAAAGTGGAGCAAGCACTGTAGCAAAGGGGGTGGCAGATCAAACCCAAGGGGTGCACAACAATGCTGCAGAATTGTATACAAAAGCAATACCAATGGCAAACCTCGCATTCTGCTTTCTGTGCTCTCCCAAAGCCCTTTCCAGGTCCCCTAGAGGCGCTGTGAAAAACTTTCCCCTTTTCCGCCAGGGTAAACATCACATTGTCATTTTATTTGTCTTGACAACTTTTCCTTTTTGCCAGTTTTTTTCATGTCGTCCTGAACATAATTTGACCTCTCCCACACCCACCCACCCACTGACGATCCTGGTGGGTTTGATGACTTTCAGTCAAGTTGCGCGTAGGCAGAAGAATATGCGTGGGCGGCTCAATGGCCAAGTGGTAAGGCGTCGGTCTTGTAAACCGAAGATCGAGGGTTCGAACCCCTCTTGAGCCTTTCAATCTATTTTTTCTTCTTTTTCTTGAGCAGTATTGGTGAATGTGTGTGTGTGACTGTGTTCAGGTGGCCGTTGTCTAGTGCACACCTGCCATGGAGAAGTGTTACATTCAGTGCAACCTAAAGCTACTCGTGGATTACCTACGTGTGTTCGTCCTCATCATGTGAAGATCACAGCATGTGGTCACGTTGTACTACTCTATGCTGATGGCAGTGGTGTGTTGGCTGTTTTCTCCAATACTGGAGAACAGCTGGCATGCAAAATGCTAGTTGACCAGGCCTTGGTAAGCGTGTGTGTGATGAGACGGTGTGCACTTGCGTTCATTCATCTGTGCGTGTGCGTGTGTGTCTGTGTGTGTCTGTGTGCGTGTGTGTGCGTGGGCGCGCACGCGCGTGCGTGTGTGTGTATTTCTTGTTTTTACAAAGTTGATGAAAAAATTTCAAAAAAGACATGACCCTCCTTAGAGCAACTTTTCCATCCCCCTTGTTGAAGGAAAGAAAGAAAGCAGCACTGCCTACAATCTCACCAAGAGGGGAAAAGAAAGCTTGTCACAACACCAACCAATCTCGGACAGGATAGAGATTTTGACTTACTAATGAATGAGTTTGGAAAGTACCGAATTTGTATGTGCACGCTGCAGCAGTTTCTCACCTTCTTGAATTTACCTTGCTACTTTCCAAGGAAATAGTCTCCATCCTTAATTGTGTGCTGTGTGGTGGAAAAAAGCAATTTTGGAGCCTGTCACCTTTCCTATAATTATGTTCCATGCACTACATGTACACTGCTATTTACTCGGCACTGGGCTATGTTAGCTGATAGCGATGATGATGATGATGATGATGATGATGATGATGATGATGATGATGCCCCGCAATTGCTGCTGCTGCTGTCCGCTTTGTTGCAACATCATGGTTTATATATGTTTGTGTGTCCGTGTGCGTGTGCGTGTCCATGTACGCCTGTGTGTGTGTGCGTGTGGGTGCGTGCGTGTGTGCGTGTGTGTGTGTGTGTGTACATATGTACATGTGTATGTGTGCATGTTCAGGCTGTGGCAGTGAGCCAGGACGGCCGCCATCTGGTGCTAGGTGGCATTGCACGCACAGTGGAGGTGCGACGCTGCTCTGACCTTGCGTCCATACTCGTCTATCCCGGTGCAGAGAGTAGTGTGCGAGCACTGACAACTACAGCAGATGAACGGTGAGTACATGCAGTTGCAGACTTTCAGTACTCCACTGCTAGACTAGTGCAGACCTGTCCGACCATACGTCACCATCGTGCTGCGTTTATGCCAACATTATTCCCATGTTGATGCATACCGTAATGTCTCGTATAAAAGCAGGTGCTTACGGCCGTATAAGCCGGGGTTCAAACCATGCTTCTATTCAAGTTATGCTTCTATTCAAAACATGCTTCTACGTCAACATGATCAGTCTACACTGTGCAGTGCATACTGGCACGTATGTACTTGCACATGTACTTTGCAGAAAGCGGCTTCTATTCGAATCATGCTTCTGTGTCACAGCGCGCTTGGAAAATCGGCTTCTATTCGAGTCATGCTTCTGCACAGGTCATGCTTTTATATGCGACACTACACTATCTAAATTCATGAGCATTCTGGTGGCCGTTCTTCCAGCTATTTTGCTGGCCAGTGAAGTTGGACCACTGGCTCAAGAACAGCACCACGAGTTGCACTGTTGCTGAGGTGTGAACTAAGCTGGGTTGCAGAGCTGCATGGCGTCAGGGGTTACTTGAACCTGGTCCCTGGGCACAGGAAGCGTAGCGGTGGTCACTTTTTCACTGGCTAGCATTGCAGTGCTGACTGAAGTAGATGCTAAACTCAAAATACCCACAATCCATGGGAGTTTTCCAACATACCGGTTGCTGCTTGGAACTTCTGCCGGGGTGATGTGAGATGGTAGGGCGGGCGTCTTCTTTGCTATTTGTTTCTAATGGCATGCGCCGCACAACTTGCAAAGTAGAATTTGGAGCGCAATTCTTTTGTTGTAGCCATCATGTTATTGTCACACATCTGATGTTGATTGCCTCGCTGCTTTCTCTCCCCTCTCCTCTCACACAAGCAATTCAGCATAAGCGAAGCTGTGGACGCAGCATACTGCTGCTACACTTCAACGCGGGAATGCTTATTAATAATAATCCTCAGATGGAGAGCCAAGGATTAAAATTAAAAAGGTTCTGCTTATAATTGCTAGAGTTGGACAAAACAGATAACTTGTAAACTTATGGTCCTCTTTTTTTTTATAATAATCCTGGGTGTCACATTTCTTGTGTTTGATTTCTTTTTGTTAGGTTTGTTCTGGCTGGTTTGTCATCAGGCAGCATCGTTGCCTATCCACTGGAGTTTCCACGCAACTGAGTGCCACCTTTCTAGGACATTCTCTTTGCACTTGTTTATTACTTACAGATTACTTTGGAGATTGAGTACAGATTACTTTTCGAGTATATAGCATTTTACTCTCTTGGCATTTAGTATGGCAAATTTTATCATCCATTGCTTTTATTTGTACAGTATTCTAGCAGAATTTGGCATTTAGTAAATTATTTCAGAAGACTATCCGTACCGAGTTGTGGCGTTTTGTTCAAATTTCTGTTGTTCGTCATTTGCTGTGCCCAGTCTGATGTATGGTTTAAATCATGCTGCTTGCAGCACATGCACTGCACTCCTTGATAGTATCCCTGTTAGCATGTGGCATTTAGCAGTGCGTTTCGGCACTATATTTTATATTTTTATGTCCTTTTGTTTTCACCGCTTTCATCCTCTTGTTTTCATCGTTTTCGTCCTTTTGACAGTTTTGTTTATTTGTAGACACTGTCGTTACCACTCAGCATGTCGAAGGGTTGTAAGAAAGTCACCGGTTGCAGTGCTACTCTGCTGTGAGAGGTCTTTTATTGAAGAAAAAACTCGGCCTAATGTTTGTCGTCAACAACGCCGGCGAATGTGTGTGTGTGGGGGGGGGGGGGGGGTTGCTCTTCACTCTTAATCCATTTTGAGTTGGAGGCATAGTGGGATGGGCTAAGACCAACAGAGGGTAGGCAGGGTCGCGAATGGGATTTTTTGGGCTTTGACTACTTTGTGGTGGGTCTGATCTACTCACCTCCCACCGCTTTAGTTTAGGAGCTGCATCTGCGCCTTGAATCCTAGAGGGTGGTGGCGTTCCTGACGGAAAACTCGGCTTCCAGCCGAGTCTCACGCGAACCGTGATTTTTTTCTGAGTTGATGAATACTTGTGTATGTTCGTAGGTGCTACTAGCTTTCTCTACTGTCTTACTGTTGTCTGCCACAGTCAGTGTAGTCCTGCAACCATAATAATCAATTATTTCTCTGCCGCGGAACGTATTCCAACTCATTGGTACTACCAAGAGTAGATAAACAAGAGTGTGCAACTCGCGGATTGGTTGGCCCACGGCGGAATTTTTTGTTGACGTAATCTTTTCGACGACGCACGCGCTGCGAGCCTTTTGGAGAGGTTTCCCTCGTGCACTTGGCCGGGCTTTACACTACAAGGTCTGTGCCCAGCACGTGCTCTCACACTGCTCTGCGGCAAAGTCCGCGTTTCTCTGAAAAAAGGTGACGTCAACAAAAAATTCCGCCGTGGGCGGGAGTATCTGCAGATTGTGCAGGAGAGATCCGGAGTTGCACACTCTTGTTTATCTACTCTTGGTACTACATATGTAGTAAGGTAACCAGGAAATCTTACGTCCTCCCGGCCCGACACTCGACAGAGAACACACATACACACGCACAGTACTGTGCTGTACACCATGGTACGCAGCTTTTTGCAATTTTGGTAGCGAATGGGGAATTCCCCTTTTGAGTCGAAACAAATGGCGCGGAACCAGAATGATGAAAATAATAATTACAGTGACAAGAATCAGTATATCGCCCGCATTAATGCATTGTTGCCTGTTGGACAGTTGACAGCCAGTTTCACGATGTAGATTGGGCCAACAAAGTCAAAGGGTCCAGTTTGGCATGGCTGCCCGCCTGGGCATCGAAACTGGAGCCACACGGGCAGGCATCTGACTGTTTCATTGAAATATTATTGCCATTAGGATTTGGAACTGGGAAATCCGACTGCATCGTATTGTAGATGGAGTCCAAACGTGCTCGTGCTCGTGCTCAACCCAATAGTAGTGCAGGACGTAAGACTAACAAGCCTACAACTACGAGTAAGGCGAAGGGAGGACTTGCAAAGAAGTCCAAGCAGCTTCGACTAGATCAGTTCGTTCAAGTTAGCCGGCGGGGCGCTGCGCGTGGGGTCGACAATCAGCTTGCCAACGTCGAAACAACAACACCAGCAGCTAGAATGGCGGGCGTTGAAGAGCGCCACCAGACAGCCAGTCTTCAAGGCAACAACTTGGACTTGGAACAGTTCCAGACTCAGGATGGTGAGCCTGCTGCTGCTGCTGCTGTGAGAGATGACCCGCATGTAGTTAATAATATCAGCATATGGCGGAGGAGTCGTCCAGCGCAGGTGGGTGATGATTATGATGGTGACAGCGATGACGATAACGACGCAGGTTCAGCTGCTTCGAAGAGTCTAGAGCTGCAGCGGAGCGGGCACATGTCAGACAAGCAGACTCGTGTTGGGCGGCTGAACAAGAACTGGCGATTCTACTCTGGACAAATAGCTACAATTCCCCATGAAGTGTACATTGATGACATCCACAGAGATTGGTGGCAGGACCTCGGTCATTTAGAGTACGACCATTCCTATATCCAGTGGCTTTTTCCAATAAGTGAATCGAGTGGAATGAATTGGTCGGCACAAGCACTGCAAGCTGATGAGGCTAAGGCGATCACCAGTGATCCAGTGTCACGCGGACGACTCTTCAAGTCTTACAAAATGATGCTGAACTTCTACGGCCTGAAGCTTATGGACGAGCAAACCGGCGAGGTAGGCCGTGCCGGTAATTGGAAGTCGCGCTATGCCAACTTGCTGACGCACACGCACAACTACTTACGAATCACCCGTATCATCAAGTGCCTGGGTGAGATGCCTGGTATGCAGTGTTACCAAACTGCATTGGTGGCGCATCTTGTGCATGAAGTTCACATCACCAAGGAGCTAGTGGATGCCAAGCGAAGTCTGAAGAACTTTTGGACTGAAGCTGTGTGTGACAGGAACGAGCGTGAGCGTTTCAAATCTCTCATCGCCAGCAATGGCAGTGGCAGTACGGTGGTGGTGAAGGTGTGTGAAGACTCCAGCATGCGTGCTGCTGCACAGCTAGACAATGAGGAGAAGGACAATGAGGAGGAGGATATGGACGGTGAGAGTACTGATGAATACTCTGAAACTGGCGGCGGTGGATCAGACCTGTATGATGAACACGATCATACTGAGGACACTGCGCCGCGCACTTCCCTGCCGCATCAGCAACACCGTGCTAACAGTGGAGGTAGCAGCAACAGCGGTGGACACCGGGTCACAGCACCAGCGCTGGGGACGGCAGCCATGAACGTTGGCCGTGCTGTTGACAAGACAGAAAAAGACAGTGATGGCAGCGGCAGTATGTGTAACACAATGGAGTACTCCGTGCCGACGCCAGGCAGTGCCGCCGGTGCAGGCAACAGTGATTCTCCACACCAACTACAGTACACTGACATTGAACAGTTCTCCAGTAGTCCAGACTGTTCAGCAGCAAGTATGGATGATGAAGTGCCGTCCCCTCCAGCAGCCTCATCACAACACAGTGCAGCAGCAGCAGCACGGGACGACGGCATGTTTGCTGCTGCACATACAGCCGCCATAAAGCAACTAGCGGGAAGTGAGAGTGAGCATGAGACGGACAGCGATGAATGGTCCGACACACCGCAGGATGATCTTCCTGCCGCAGCCAGCAGGTCTGCGACCAGTGATCGGCAAAGCACAGCCAACAAAAACACCCTGTTCTACAGTGGCAAGATTGCTGCAGCACCATGCAGAGTGTACATTGATGACATCCACAGAGATTGGTGGCAGGACCTCGGTCATTTAGAGTACAACCATTCCTATATCCAATGGCTTTTTCCAATAAGTGAATCGAATGGAATGAATTGGTCGGCACAAGCACTGCAAGCTGATGAGGCTAAGGCGATCACCGGTGATCCAGTGTCACGCGGACGACTCCTCAAGTCTTACAAAATGATGCTGAACTTCTACGGCCTGAAGCTTATCGACGAGCAAACCGGCGAGGTAGGCCGTGCCGGTGATTGGAAGTCGCGCTATGCCAACTTACTGACGCACACGCACAACTACTTACGAATCACCCGGATCATCAAGTGCCTGGGTGAGATGCCCGGCATGCAGCTTTACCAGGCCCCACTAGTGGCACATTTGGTTGAGGAAGTGTGCGTGACCAAACAGCTGGTTCAGGCGTGGAGAAGCTGCAGAGATTTCTGGGTTGATGCAGTAGCTGATCGGGTTGCTCGCTTGAAGTTTGTCAAGACCTTGCAGAGGTAGCACTGTGTTGATGTGGCTGGTGAAAGGCCCATGATCTGTATTGTCTCTTCCATTTCCCATGGCGCACAGTACACATTTCCATGTGGTAGCTACTAGTACCCGCAAGACTGGCCATGTTTGTGCACAGGTGCAGCAGTTTGATATGCTGTCTGCTGACAGTAGTCATGACGTCATAGTTATAATGTATACGTGTGTGTGTGTGTGTGTGTGTGTGTGTGTGTGTGTGTGTGTGTGTGTGTGTGTGTGTGTGTGTGTGTGTGATGAGTGACTGCCCTGCAACAGCACCCCCCCCCCCCCCCGGGATTGCCTTGACAAGTAAACGTTTTATTCCCGTAGCTATGCAGAAGACGTTACTTCAGTAACGTCTGGCGCTAGCCAGGGTCCACACAGCTTTAATTTGGTGTTTGTTTGTGTGTTTGTTTGTGTGTTTGTGTCACGCCTGGCGCTATCCCGTATCTGTCCCGTACCGTACCGTACCATCAAACACAGCTGGCCACATACAGCTGGCCGCACTATTCAAATAGGGCTTTCAAACGCAAGATCATAACTTGAAGCAACTTGGAAGAATGGGCATGAATGCGAAGTGTATGGGGGAATGCATGTAGGGCGATAGTGCGGGTTCGAATCCCAGGTAATGCCTGAAAAAAATTGGAAAATTGAAAATTTTATAACATCCCTATTCTTTTTTTGCCGTCATCAAGGCGGTAGATGGTGTCGTATTACCCTCGACCGTACATGTCCCGTACCTATCCCGTACCGTACAATCAAAGACGGCTGGCCACAATGCATATTCAAATAGGGCTTTCAAATACAAGATCATAACGTGAAGCAACTTGGAAGAATTAGTATGCGAAGTGTATCGGCCGTAGGGGTGAAACGAAGTAGTCGAAGGTTCGAAGGACCTTCGTTTTCCTTTGAAACGAACCTTCGTTTTTGATTCGAACGAAGCTCGAAGGTCGACACGGGTTTAGTGCATGCATCAATGCATTGATCTTGTGCGATGTGCTGCATGCACTAGGATATGCTGCACTACAAGTAGGGGCACGGTCCGCGTGCGCACCGGAACTGAAGAAGTGACAAGTCAGTGAAGAACTGGCCCTGTTCCAGTCACCAGCGTGTTCCCGTTTTGCGTTGGTGTGTAGATCTACCATGGTGTACTCATGGATGACTTTTTTGATTGTATTCGTCGAGTGTTTGGCGCTCTGCGATACTAACTACTAGTAGGAGAGTAGTTTTGCGATTTCGATCGTGTTTTCGCTCAGTTTTGCTTGTACCAGGAATATAGCTTGCTGTAGCTGCCGTCGATATCTGCTAGTGATGGTGTCTGGAGAAAGTTGTAGCAGCGATACGAGTGTAGTCTCATTTTTTGTATCGAAAATAAAAGTGTCCATCGCTGAAGCCATTGCAGTATTCACTCTCCCAGCAGCAGCAGCGAGAGGGAGCGCAGCGATGGCCTGGAATCATCGACGCAGGTGAAGTTCCTCACCCAGTGACTATTCACTCTCCTCTCAATCACCAATGCACCCAGTGGATGCGAGCAGATAAGCGAAAAGTACATGTCCAGATTTGACAATTTTTTGATGAAGTTGGGCATCTGATATTTACTACGCAATATGGCTCTTTTCCGTCCATTTTGGTGTTGTTCAAGCATGCAACTGGCTGTACACTAGAGCAGAACTCCTGTCGTTTTGTGTCACAAAAGCCAAGGCTAGCAAGTCTGTACACGATCCCACTGATCTAAATTGTCAGAAATATGGACAATTGACTCACAAACAGGTATTAGCAAGAGTCCATAAACATTGTTTATGCACTCTTGGTATTAGGTATGGCCTCTATCAAGAGTATGTTGAAACCTTGCCTCTATCTAAAGTTGTGTGCTCTACCAAAGTATTTTCTTACCTGGAATGGATACATTGATACCACCAGATTCAGAAACAAATTGCACATACAATATAAGTATTGGGTTCTGATTTTCTGCCCCCTTTTTATTTTTAAGATTTTTGAGCGTTTCCGTGATCATGCTAAAAAGAATCCTTCGACACCTTCGTTCGTTTTAATAAAGAAGGTTCGAATGGGAATTTGAGACCTTCGTTTCACCCCTATGACGGGGGATGCATGCAGGGCGATAGTGCGGGTTCGAATCCCAGGTTAGGCCACCCTTTCTTTTTTCGTTGTTTAACGTCCGCGCCCGCGTACCTTTTTGCCTCAGACTGGAAAAAAAAACAAGAAAGTAGTAATACCAATAATATGCGAAGTTGTAAATACATGATTGTGTAGTTTCACAGTGTGCCGATCATGACCTTAAACTTATAATCTTGCCTCCCGGGCATGCCTTTGTCTTGTGTTCTTTTTCTTTTTTTGTTGGCTTTTAAATATCGTACGGTGTGTGTCCTAGTAAAAATCCAGATGTAATGAATTCATGACATGCTAACTCCATGCTATGTACCTGTTTTGTTGGATTCATCAGGCATGTGCTCCAATGTACCATCAAAGAGTGTTGTTCTATGCCTGCAAGTGCCGTTAGACCCAGAAATATTGTATATATCACATTCTTTACTGGTCAAAATGTTTGATTGGGGTTTCCAGTTTTTGGAATGGGCTTTTGTTTTTTTTTCCGCCCTCCCGCGTACCTTTTCGCGAAAAAAAGGACGTTAAACAATGAATTAACTGTCATGGCCCTGTATAGATAGTACTACTCACCAATACCACTATAGTATAGTACTAGTGCTGCACACATTCATTATCAGCCTGTCACCTACCTCTACCGCGGCTCTTCATCAATGTTCTCTTCCTTTTGATTAGGATAGGGTTACCTCTCCTGTCGCCGGACCTAGACTATCCATTACCATAGAACTGTCAGCTATTGTCTCTGTTGCCGGTCCGCTGTTCTGCTGTTCCGCTTGCTCCGATTCATGATTAGCATTAGCTTCAATACTTAGATACATTACTCTTTGCTGAGTTCAGCACAGCTCACTACTCGTTCGCTGCTGCCTGCTCGATCCTTCCCTTCGTGGCCGCTCGCATAGATTTCAGCTAGTATAAGTTCGCTAACTTAGCCAGATATCGAGGAGTCTTCGATTAGTCTTGTATGAGTCTTGTATTAGTCTTATTCTCTTTTATAGCTTTCTTGACTTTCTTTATAGGAGTTCCGCTACCGCTCAAGCGGACTTGTCCGCTTGAGCCGGTGTGGCCTTTGACTTTGTAGTTTCTTACTGTTCCTTTGTTCCTTTACTATCGGACCTGAGGGCTCCGCCACCCTGACTTCTCTCTGTGCTTTGGGTCTGAGGTACGCCTGAGTGGAACTACCAAGAGGCGCACATATACTTTGTGCAAACGGGCTTGGGATAACTAACACGTAGGGACGATCAGCCAGCCACGACACTTGGTGCTGTGACCAGGATTCTTCTTGGTCTAGTTTCCCAGGCCCTCCGCCCTACTCTTGGTCTACACACTACCCGTCGTCGTTCCGTCCTTGGACCTCCGCTGTGACTCTGCCGTATCTGTACGTCGCCTCACGAGTCCTTTGGATTGTGAGTGCCTACTGACGATTCCTCGTCGATCGACGAGTCGTACGCCAAATCCGTTGAAGACACGCGCTCCGAGTTGCGAACGGCAACAAAGAAAATACTTACGCCAGGTTACCACTGCGTTCGCAGTCGTTTCCTCTTTGAAGAGAAGCAAAAGAGACGTTCCTCGGTGTTGGTCGTCAGTTACGCCGCTCTGCTGTTTCAGCAAAGCCATCCGCTCCCAAACGTGTTGTGGTACTGTCAGTGCTGCTTCCGTTGGCCTACGCCTTTGTGATCAGTCCTGCCTCCGGAGCCCTGGTCAATCTGTTCGCCTGTGTTACGCCTGTGAGCTGTGTTCCGCTCGCAAAAAAAATTAGTTTCGTCTCTTCGCCGGATGCTCCGCGATCCGCGATCCTTGTACATGATTGTACAGTCCGCACTCTCTGAGCGTGCGCTCACTCCGTTGTGTGTTCAAACCAGCTCAGCTGGTATGGTTCACCGGTTTCTCCGCCGATGTACTTGTACTAACGTAGTTCCTGTGTGAGCTGCTGACAAAACGCTCATGAGTTACGTGAGTGCTCCGTTGTACTCGACGAGTTTCGGGTCCCGCGTGTTGGGTCATTCACCGCTGCAGCACTTCCTCCGGGAAGAGGTTGACTCTACGCGCTCTCCGCCTGATGGAGATGGCCATCCTCCAGCTCTGTGCTCGTTTACGCTGTGTGACGGAGTATGCGCGTCATGCCTCGTCGGTCTTCCGCTTGATTCCGCCAGACCACTTACGCTTATCTCCTGGTGTTGGCCTTTGTCCGCTGTCCACAGCTCCTGTGGTGCATTGATTGCCTTGATAAATAATTGAGTGATTGAGAGATGGCTCTCGTGATACTGATACGCCCTGCAACAGGCGCCTGGCGCCACCTCCGTCCTATTCATGTTTCGTTACTGTTTCCGCTGATAATTGTCCTTTGTCCCGCGTGGCGATTGAGTTTCGCCTGGTTTACGCTTCGTCTGGTCTGATGCGCCTTTGGCGATGTGGTTCCGCCTGGTGCAAGAGAAGGATTGTGCGCACGATTGGTGCGGTTCGGATCGTCACTGGAGAAGTTCCTGGTCTCGTGACTGGATCCAAGATCGGAGTAGAGAGAAAAAGCTCCGATGGCTCGCGGTTTGTGGTTGCGCTGATTGCCCGTCGTTGTATTGCTGCCGAGTGCTGGCGACGGAATTGAAGTCCGATCTGACCGTGGAGTGGTTTGTGTTGTAAAATGCGTAGCCGGCTACGTGACAAGCGGCGAAAGGCTGCTGTGGTGCTCGGGAGCTTGCGTCCGACTGATCAACGGAGAGCGGAGCTGGCCAGGTAAGAGTACGGAGATATATGCACGCGATCAGACCATCGTCATTTTGTGAGTTTTGTTTTTGGTTGTCAGTGGAGGTTAGCTGGTTTCATTTTTCAAGGTTTTGGAAGGGTTTGTCTGAAGTATTTGTTTTGCAAGCAGTAACGGGTTTACTGGGTTTTGAAGGGGAGCAGAGGTAATGAATGGTAGTTATTGAGTTCACGGAGGTTGAGAATCTTGGGTTTACTTTAGATTGAAGAATACGTACTAGAAAGTTCAGGCACCAGCTGTTGACGTAACATTGTTTTGTTATCATTTTGTTATTATTTTTGGAGGTTTTGTTGATTTATCCACCTATTCTATCACGGGTTCCGGGTCACTGATGAGTACCATTCTACTATGATGTCTATGTGAAGTACACCTTTGGGCTGTTACTTTTTCGTGTTACCAGGGTGTCAGGCTCTGTTTTGAAGTACATGTAGGTTGAAGGTAGTTGTAGTCTTGTCGTATGAATCATTGCGGGGAGTGTGACTGCATTAATGTTGTTATTGTTGCCGTTGTTGTCTATCGGTACGAGAGTACACTACGCCGCCCAGTGGGCCTTCCGTATCCCTGTGTCGTTCATTTCCGCCGGTTTGCATACTGTGGTTGTAAATCACTCTGGTCCGCGTACCAGAAAGACAAAGTACGTAATCATTGTGGTTGCACATGTCTCGAATGACACTGCTCTTACGCCTACTTGTGTTGTCTATCTGGCACACGCCGCCGCTGCTGATATTGCAGCCTAGGGAGACCTATTTGTATCTCACTGAAGTGCCTGATGGCTTGTTACAGTTTGATACGCGCCGTCCTTTCCGCCAATTGTGCCCCTCTGTGGTGTTTTTGGTATTCCGCTGCTAAGTTCACTTAGCCATATCATGAATTTTACGCTGCATTATGCTGGGCTGTTGCCACCTGGCCTTGACTGACCAGGCTGCCCACCATAGTTCCATGACCCATCAATCTCGTTGTTACACGAAGCTGGATTCTGTCGTGAATCTGATCATTACGTGCAACACTGCTGGGGTCCTCTTTCCGCTTAAATCCCGTTGCTGGAGAGTTAATTCTCCCACTGCCGCTCAGATCATTGATCGTGGTGTGCAGTCGTGAGCCGTGCTAACAGACTATCACGTCGTGCTCGTTCAGCACAGTTTGTGTGTGTGTACACACTTGGTCTATGGCTTGCATTCCGCTGAGGTACAAACCGTTGCGTTTCCTACCCTCATGTGTATCAGGTAAACGTTACGCCAGAAACTTTGTGCATGCGCAGTCTGTGTGCACAAAACGTTCGCCCATATCTGTCTGCACTGCCCGTCCTCATGACGTTGGCGCTCGTCTGGTGCATCTCGTTTCTAGTAACCTTGTTTGGTTGCTGGTCCTCGCCGATTGGTTGAAGTTTCCCCAAACTTTGTGTATACTAACTATGGTGTGGACTATTCCTGGTACGAGACCGTCTCTTGGATGTTGTGTATTGCGTCCCAACTACGCCCGGTCTTCGTGATTATTCTCAGTGATTCTTGTGGATCAACTGTCTCGCTGCCGTGTTCTTTATGAGCTAGGCCACCATCCTTCGAGATGGAAGAAAAAATTCGCTTCTTGAGTTGGTGGAAGATCTGCCTTCTCCCTACGCCAGTCCAGTCACCTGTGAGTGAGGCATTCCTACTGCTACCTGACTTCGAGTCATTGGCTCTGCTGTTCTACCACTACGTCTCATCGTTTCACCCTACCATGCTGATACCATCACTCACCTATAGTACGATGACATGAACACCAGGATTCCATTCCGTGGTCTGCTGAGCCTCACCAAGTACCTGTCTTACCCAGCCATTGCCACCAGTTGCTGGAGTATCAATGTTTCTGCTATGTCTTCGTTGTCCGTCCACCCTGTCACTATAGCCGATTCCGTTTGGTACTGCACTTGCACTAGTACTGCTATGATGTCGTCTGTTCCCTGCTACCCTGAGTGCACTGTTCCAGTCGACCATCTTGTACTGCCATCATCTTCTATAGTGTCTACAGTCGAAGTACTGTCTTCCATGTGCCTAATAGTGTCTGCTCAACTTGATTCAAGTACTGTCGTCCACCATCATCATGAGTACCGTCCGCACTGATCTCTGTCTGCTACCTGAGTGTCACCAAGTAAGACTATCTATGTACGAACAATTGTGCCCCATACAGTTAGTTCTCTAAGTTCAGCCTTTGCTCATAGCTAACTCTCGAGTGCCTACTGCCGAACTGTTACCCCTGGTCCTGTGCCTTGAGCAGTGAACAATTAGCTCCTAGCCCCATCGTGTTTTGATTAAGATTGTTTCCCAGCACACAACAAGATTTTGTGCCAATAGATTAGATCCGCTGTCCATTCGTTTTGTTTTGTTCGGCATAGCTCATCAGTTATCTCATAGTTTTGTTCTGCTGCTAGTGACTGTTTTGCGTCACAATTTTTCAAAGATTAGACCCTGCTAGAGATGCCACCTGCCAAAGAAATTAGACTTTACATTGCGTTCATTAGTTCTAGCCGTAGCTTCTTTCCGATTTCGTTTTCCTGATTCGAAGTCTGAAGCTTTGTTCCATCTTGCTCACACCCTCTTTGGAACTACTGCGATGTTTCGTTTTCTTTTATTTTAGCCCTTTTTCATTTGCTCTTTTGTGTTATTTCTTCCCGTCACGAGGACGTGACCCTTTTCTTTGTAGCCGAGGGAGATGTCATGGCCCTGTATAGATAGTACTACTCACCAATACCACTATAGTATAGTACTAGTGCTGCACACATTCATTATCAGCCTGTCACCTACCTCTACCGCGGCTCTTCATCAATGTTCTCTTCCTTTTGATTAGGATAGGGTTACCTCTCCTGTCGCCGGACCTAGACTATCCATTACCATAGAACTGTCAGCTATTGTCTCTGTTGCCGGTCCGCTGTTCTGCTGTTCCGCTTGCTCCGATTCATGATTAGCATTAGCTTCAATACTTAGATACATTACTCTTTGCTGAGTTCAGCACAGCTCACTACTCGTTCGCTGCTGCCTGCTCGATCCTTCCCTTCGTGGCCGCTCGCATAGATTTCAGCTAGTATAAGTTCGCTAACTTAGCCAGATATCGAGGAGTCTTCGATTAGTCTTGTATGAGTCTTGTATTAGTCTTATTCTCTTTTATAGCTTTCTTGACTTTCTTTATAGGAGTTCCGCTACCGCTCAAGCGGACTTGTCCGCTTGAGCCGGTGTGGCCTTTGACTTTGTAGTTTCTTACTGTTCCTTTGTTCCTTTACTATCGGACCTGAGGGCTCCGCCACCCTGACTTCTCTCTGTGCTTTGGGTCTGAGGTACGCCTGAGTGGAACTACCAAGAGGCGCACATATACTTTGTGCAAACGGGCTTGGGATAACTAACACGTAGGGACGATCAGCCAGCCACGACATAACAAAGGGTGGCCTTATGTCTAGAAACAAAAAGTAGAAATTTATAAGAATTTATAACATCCCTATGCTTTTTTGGTCTAGGGGCGCGTTTGGTTGGTACGAACTAGAACAGGATTCACCAGAACAGCGCGTTTGGTTGGGACTGCACCTGTTCTGGGTCGGCCAGAACATGTTCTGCTTGCTCCGGCCTCGAGGCCGGAGCAGACCGAGCAGTTTCACTTTTTCACAGTGAAACCTGGTGGAAACATCGATTTTGGTCCCAAATAATCACGTGCATACGCTTTTGGGTTGGACTCGTCGTACCGTACAAAGTGATCACGGTGACCCATACACATTTTGAAGAATGCACCAAGTTTGGCACATTTTTCCACAAAAATGTGCTCTGTTTCAGGAGTAGCGTTTGGTTGGCATGAGGCTGCTCCATGTGCACAAGCTGTTCGATCCTGTTCTAGATCGTACCTAGGCCTTGACGGATTATGCTAGCATAATTTTTCGCATAATTCCTACCAAAATCGAATAATCGCATAATTCGAGGCAAATTGCATACGAATCGCATAAATTGGAATAATCCGCCTGTTCGCATCAAATTCCATACAGTTGTACATGTTCTACAAGTACAAGTACAAGTTTATGCACCAGGAAGTCGTAGGTTTACGACTCACATGTCCAGTCCACTACAATCAGTGACGGTCGTAGCTAGGTCGGACGGTGCGTTGACCCCGTTGAACCTTTGCTACTACAGTACAGCGCCCTCTACAAAAATCCCGTTATTTTGCACAGAACCATCATATACATTAGCAGCATATGTGAGCATAATGCAATTAATGCGGCATAACTTTTAGCATAAAAATAGCATAATTCTGCAATTTTTTCAGCAATGCGAAAAGCATAATTTCACGAAAATATTAGCATAATCCGTCAAGGCCTAATCGTACCAACCAAACGCACCCTAGGTCATCAAGGCAAAAAAGCATAGCGTAGGCTGTCCCTCCAGGAAATCGCGATTCCACGGATGCAACAAATTTCGCGATTTTCGCTCAAATCCGCGATTTTCAGCAAAATCCGCGATTTCCCGCGTTTTTTGTTGTTTTCTGCACTATATCTCACTTTTTATGCACTTTTCACCATGATCCTGTAGGTTATTTTCAGGGAGACGTAAAATAACGACTCCCTGGTTATTTGCATAGTATAGACTATTACCATGATTACGACTCGGACTACCCCCGAGCAGTAGATATACGATGCAACAAATTTCGTGATTTGGCCCAAATCCGCAATTTTCTGTAAATAATTCCGCGAATTCCTGGCAAGTTCTGCATCATTCCGCACTTTTCGTCGCATTTTTTGTTGTTTTCTGCTGCAATTTCTTGCGCAAGTTTTCGAGAGTTTTTTCCGCAAATTCCCGCAGGGACAGCGTCGGGCCCTGAGCTTCCAAGCTCTCTCGTTGCTTACACATTCATGCTTTCATCCATTGTACCAGCTGTTGCTCAATCATTTGCTTACAAAGGCTTTTCCATATTATTGCGGACTGGCTTCAAGTGGTTGGTTTGACTTGACACATTTTGCACAAGCAATAATAGAGAACCTTGACTTATAACAAGTACCGTATAAGTATTTGAACTCGGCTGTTGAATTGAGCCAAAGTAATCATGGATCAAAAGGAACAAAATTCTAAAAATGTTTCGAATTATCCACCAACGTACTACAGTACTAAACCAGATCATATACAGTCAGCGAGTGCGACAAAAAGGCACAAACTGACGAGGAGCACTGAGCTGGAGCACTGAACTGGAGCACTCGCTGACTGTATAATGATCTGGTTACGTTGGTGGACAGTTACTTGTACGTGTATTTTATAACAATAATATTGAAATCCAGAATCGATTTTCTCGTTCCAATCATCCGTGGGGAAATACGGAACTCAGTAAAGGATACCAACCAATGAAACTGAAATAATAAGTAATAGAAAGGTGTTAGAAATGCCAC
>NC_088643.1:26985647-27003147 GCF_964019385.1 Sycon ciliatum
TGAACCAGCTGTTTGGTCACGCACACTTCCTCAACCAAATGTGCCACTAGTGGGGCCTGGTAAAGCTGCATGCCGGGCATCTCACCCAGGCACTTGATGATCCGGGTGATTCGTAAGTAGTTGTGCGTGTGCGTCAGTAAGTTGGCATAGCGCGACTTCCAATTACCGGCACGGCCTACCTCGCCGGTTTGCTCGTCGATAAGCTTCAGGCCGTAGAAGTTCAGCATCATTTTGTAAGACTTGAGGAGTCGTCCGCGTGACACTGGATCACCGGTGATTGCCTTAGCCTCATCAGCTTGCAGTGCTTGTGCCGACCAATTCATTCCATTCGATTCACTTATTGGAAAAAGCCATTGGATATAGGAATGGTTGTACTCTAAATGACCGAGGTCCTGCCACCAATCTCTGTGGATGTCATCAATGTACACTCTGCATGGTGCTGCAGCAATCTTGCCACTGTAGAACAGGGTGTTTTTGTTGGCTGTGCTTTGCCGATCACTGGTCGCAGACCTGCTGGCTGCGGCAGGAAGATCATCCTGCGGTGTGTCGGACCATTCATCGCTGTCCGTCTCATGCTCACTCTCACTTCCCGCTAGTTGCTTTATGGCGGCTGTATGTGCAGCAGCAAACATGCCGTCGTCCCGTGCTGCTGCTGCTGCTGCACTGTGTTGTGATGAGGCTGTTGGAGGGGACGGCACTTCGTCATCCATACTTGCTGCTGAACAGTCTGGACTACTGGAGAACTGTTCAATGTCAGTGTACTGTAGTTGGTGTGGAGAATCACTGTTGCCTGCACCGGCGGCACTGCCTGGCGTCGTCGGCACGGAGTACTCCATCGTGTCACACATACTGCCGCTGTCGCCGCCACCACTGTCTTTTTCTGTCTTGTCAACAGCACGGCCAACGTTCATGGCTGCCGTCCCCAGCACTGGTGCTGTGACCCGGTGTCCACCGCTGCTGCTGCTACCTCCACTGTTAGCACGGTGTTGCTGATGCGGCAGGGAAGTGCGCGGCGCAGTGTCCTCAGTATGATCGTGTTCATCATACAGGTCTGATCCACCGCCGCCAGTTTCAGAGTATTCATCAGTACTCTCACCGTCCATATCCTCCTCCTCATTGTCCTTCTCCTCATTGTCTAGCTGTGCAGCAGCACGCATGCTGGAGTCTTCACACACCTTCACCACCACCGTACTGCCACTGCCATTGCTGGCGATGAGAGATTTGAAACGCTCACGCTCGTTCCTGTCACACACAGCTTCAGTCCAAAAGTTCTTCAGACTTCGCTTGGCATCCACTAGCTCCTTGGTGATGTGAACTTCACGCACAAGATGCGCCACCAATGCAGTTTGGTAACACTGCATAGCGTGCATCTCACCCAAGCACTTGATGATACGGGTGATTCGTAAGTAGTTGTGCGTGTGCGTCAGTAAGTTGGCATAGCGCGACTTCCAATTACCGGCACGGCCTACCTCGCCGGTTTGCTCGTCGATAAGCTTCAGGCCGTAGAAGTTCAGCATCATTTTGTAAGACTTGAGGAGTCGTCCGCGTGACACTGGATCACTGGTGATCGCCTTAGCCTCATCAGCTTGCAGTGCTTGTGCCGACCAATTCATTCCACTCGATTCACTTATTGGAAAAAGCCACTGGATATAGGAGTGGTCGTACTCTAAATGACCGAGGTCCTGCCACCAATCTCTGTGGATGTCATCAATGTACACTCCATGGGGAACTGTAGCTATTTGTCCAGAGTAGAATAGCCAGTTCTTGTTCAGCCGCCCAACACGAGTCTGCTTGTCTGACATGTGCCCGCTCCGCTGCAGCTCTAGACTCTTCGAAGCAGCTGAACCTGCGTCGTTATCGTCATTGCTGTCACCATCATAATCATCACCCACCTGCGCTGGACGACTCCTCCGCCATATGCTGATATTATTAACTACATGCGAGTCATCTCTCACAGCAGCAGCAGCAGCAGGCTCACCATCCTGAGTCTGGAACTGTTCCAAGTCCAAGTTGTTGCCTTGAAGACTGGCTGTCTGGTGGCGCTCTTCAACGCCCGCCATTCTAGCTGCTGGTGTTGTTGTTTCGACGTTGGCAAGCTGATTGTCGACCCCACGCGCAGCGCCCCGCCGGCTGACTTGAACGAACTGATCTAGTCGAAGCTGCTTGGACTTCTTTGCAAAGCCTCCCTTCGCCTTACTCGTAGTTGTAGGCTTGTTAGTCTTACGTCCTGCACTACTATTGGGTTGAGCACGAGCACGAGCACGTTTGGACTCCATCTACAATACGATGCAGTCGGATTTCCCAGTTCCAAATCCTAATGGCAATAATAATATTTCAATGAAACAGTCAGATGCCTGCCCGTGTGGCTCTACGGTTTCGATGCCCAGGCGGGCGGCCATGCCAAACTGGACCCTTTGACTTTGTTGGCCCAACCTACATCGTGAAACTGGCTGTCAACTGTCCAACAGGCAACAATGCGGGCGATATACTGATTCTTGTCACTTTCAGAATACTGTAATTATTATTTTCATCATTCTGGTTCCGCGCCATTTGTTTCGACTCAAAAGGGGAATTCCCCTTTCGCTACCAAAATTGCAAAAACGGCTGTGTACAGCACATACTGTGTGTGTGTGTGTGTGTGTGTGTGTGTGTGTCCGTTGTGTGTGTGTGTGTGTGTGTGTGTGTGTGGTGTGTGTGTGTATGTTTTTTCCACTTCAAGGTACCAGTGCATCGATCTAGTGTCTGCTTTGATCAAAGCAGCGTGCTGTCTAGACTATTGGTTACCCCAGCGGCAAGTGTAGGGTGTGCATAGGTATCTGTCTTGGCCGTCCTATTCCGATGTACTCCGTGTGGTGTAGACCAGGTGTGCATTGGGGGGTCGATTCACATGCACATGGCTTCGCCAGTTGTGTGGATTAGACAGTTATCTGGCGCTTGTCTTGATCTGTTTCGATCAGAATCAGATCCGCTATCGTTGCTATAAAGAGAAAATCTGTGGGTGCACATCCAGTGCATTTGCAGATTTGCGTGCTTCTCTTGCGACGGGCGTATACATGGTACATGGTATGTGTGTTCTCTGTCCCGGTCTCGGACTAAAATTCTATCCAGTAGGGGAGGACGTAAGATTTCCTGGTTACCTTACTACTGGTAGTACCAAGAGTAGATAAACACTGTTTATCTACTCTTGGTAGTACCAATGAGTTGGAATACGTTCCGCGGCAGAGAAATTGATTATTATGGTTGCAGGACTACACTGACTGTGGCAGGCAACAGTAAGACAGTAGAGAAAGCTAGTACTTACGAACATACACAAGTATTCATCAAATCAGAAAAAATTCACGGTTCGCGTGAGACTCGGCTGGAAGCCGAGTTTTCCGCATCCGCAGGAAGGAACGCCACCACCCTCTAGGATTCAAGGCGCAGATGCAGCTCCTAAAGCGGTGGGAGGTGAGTAGATCAGACCCACCACAAAGTGGTCAAAGCCCAAAAAAATCCCATTCGCGACCCTGGTATCCCCTGTTTCCTAATTATGGTCTTAGATCTATAGACCATCCCACTATGCCTCCAACTCATATTGGATTAAGAGTGAAGAGCACCCCCCCCCACACACACACACACATTCGCCGGCGTTGTTGACGACAAACATTAGGCCGAGTTTTTCTTCAATAAAAGACCTCTCACAGCAGAGTAGCACTGCAACAGGTGACTTTCTTACAACCCTTCGACATGCTGAGTGGTAACGACAGTGTCTACAAATAAACAAAACTGTCAAAAGGACGAAAACGATGAAAACAAGAGGATGAAAGCGGTGAAAACAAAAGGACATAAAAATATAAAATATAGTGCCGAAACGCACTGCTAAATGCCACATGCTAACAGGGATACTATCAAGGAGTGCAGTGCATGTGCTGCAAGCAGCATGATTTAAACCATACATCACACTGGGCACAGCAAATGACGAACAACAGAAATTTGAACAAAACGCCACAACTCGGTACGGATAGTCTTCTGAAATAATTTACTAAATGCCAAATTCTGCTAGAATACTGTACAAATAAAAGCAATGGATGATAAAATTTGCCATACTAAATGCCAAGAGAGTAAAATGCTATATACTCGAAAAGTAATCTGTACTCAATCTCCAAAGTAATCTGTAAGTAATAAACAAGTGTAAAGAGAATGTCCTAGAAAGGTGGCACTCAGTTGCGTGGAAACTCCAGTGGATAGGCAACGATGCTGCCTGATGACAAACCAGCCAGAACAAACCTAAGAAAAAGAAATCAAACACAAGAAATGTGACAACCAGGATTATTATAAAAAAAGAGAGGACCATAAGTTATCTGTTTTGTCCAACACTAACAATTATAAGCAGGACCTTTTTAATTTTAATCCTTGGCTCTCCATCTGAGGATTATTATTAAAGGGGAAGTCCGGTGAAAAATTTAAATTTCACAGTCCGTAGAGTTCGGGGCGCTGAGTCGAATGGTCTTTGTCCGAGGAGGCTGCCGCCTATGGTTCGTCAGATACGCCCAATCGAACATGTGCGAATTTGAGCGCGCCTCACCCAGATCCAGGTGATGACGTCACAGCGTGCAGCCAGGTAGCCACACCATCTAGATGTGTACAAAACGGCCAAATTCGGAGCGCGTTCGATTGGGGAACCGTTTGTCGCAGCTTCTTCGGACCAAGACCATTCGATTCAGTGTTACAAACACTACGTACCCTGTGATTTTCAGCTCGGTAAACCTCGAGGTTATACTGTATTTTTAGCCGTTTCCGAGTTGGACTTTTTCTGTCGGCATGCACCATGTGCACTGGCCTCTACGGCTCTACAAATGCGCTGCGTGCATGCTAGCACACACTCATCACACACGGAACTCCTCCCGCACTGCCGTGCTGGGGTAGGTACAACAAGACTCGAGTCACAACTCACGAGACTCAGAAAACTAGTCAACACACGGACTTGTCATGTACTACACTCGTATCAGTCGAACAGTCATGTAGTCAGAGAACGAGCGTTTCTCCTTGCCGGTGCCGGTGGTTGTGCTTTGAGATGAGAAAGAAAAATTTAGTTTTCCGCTCCCGCCTCATTATTTTATGCTACAGCGATGAGTGCACAACCGTGACAAGTGACAAAACAGCGAACAGCTCCCGGACCTAGAACTTTCAGATCCCGTAGTGTTGCGAGCGATGAGTCGTGCCCGTGGCTCAAAGAGCCTGCACTGTTCTCCAATTGAGTAGTCCGAAATATGCCAAGTTCGCACCAAAACATCACCATGTGGCAGGCTACTGGAGTCTAAGCGAATCGGCATGGAACAACATTTAGAGCACTCGCATCACTCTTCTCCATTTTGGCGACTCTGCTCTCCAGCAATCTGATAATTATATCAGCCTCGTCTGCAATAGCTGCTGCTTCTTCATCAGTCGGAAACTCAGTAGCACTCACTCTTGACCGGCCCGCGCGGCCATTTCTTTAGCTGAATACCGAGGTTCTCAGCCCCAGACCGAACTCATGAAGGGCAGCCATGGCTGCATCCTCACTCTCACAAGGAGTTACGTCTTCGGAGTCGCTTGCACCACCTACTATGGGTCGCCAAATCATTCGAAATAGCACTGACACTATTGCTTTCACGCACTCCTTTTGAACTAGCTGCACGCTATGACGTTGCGGAGGGTGTGGCGCGGCCGCATGACGTCATGGCGCAGCCCCCGAAACTCAGTTTTTCAAACGGAAATATCTCGAGAACGCTTTGTCGGAGACACGTGGGACCAACACCATTCGACTCAGCGGCCGAAACTCTACCGACCCTGAAATCTAAATTTTTCACCGGACTTCCCCTTTAATAAGCATTCCCGCGTTGAAGTGTAGCAGCAGTATGCTGCGTCCACAGCTTCGCTTATGCTGAATTGCTTGTGTGAGAGGAGAGGGGAGAGAAAGCAGCGAGGCAATCAACATCAGATGTGTGACAATAACATGATGGCTACAACAAAAGAATTGCGCTCCAAATTCTACTTTGCAAGTTGTGCGGCGCATGCCATTAGAAACAAATAGCAAAGAAGACGCCCGCCCTACCATCTCACATCACCCCGGCAGAAGTTCCAAGCAGCAACCGGTGTGTTGGAAAACTCCCATGGATTGTGGGTATTTTGAGTTTAGCATCTACTTCAATCAGCACTGCAATGCTAGCCAGTGAAAAAGTGACCACCGCTACGCTTTCTGTGCCCAGGGACCAGGTTCAAGTAACCCCTGACGCCATGCAGCTCTGCAACCCAGCTTAGTTCACACCTCAGCAACAGTGCAACTCGTGGTGCTGTTCTTGAGCCAGTGGTCCGACTTCACTGGCCAGCAAAATAGCTGGAAGAACGGCCACCAGAATGCTCATGAATTTAGATAGTGTAGTGTCGCATATAAAAGCATGACCTGTGCAGAAGCATGACTCGAATAGAAGCCGATTTTCCAAGCGCGCTGTGACACAGAAGCATGATTCGAATAGAAGCCGCTTTCTGCAAAGTACATGTGCAAGTACATACGTGCCAGTATGCACTGCACAGTGTAGACTGATCATGTTGACGTAGAAGCATGTTTTGAATAGAAGCATAACTTGAATAGAAGCATGGTTTGAACCCCGGCTTATACGGCCGTAAGCACCTGCTTTTATACGAGACATTACGGTATGCATCAACATGGGAATAATGTTGGCATAAACGCAGCACGATGGTGACGTATGGTCGGACAGGTCTGCACTAGTCTAGCAGTGGAGTACTGAAAGTCTGCAACTGCATGTACTCACCGTTCATCTGCTGTAGTTGTCAGTGCTCGCACACTACTCTCTGCACCGGGATAGACGAGTATGGACGCAAGGTCAGAGCAGCGTCGCACCTCCACTGTGCGTGCAATGCCACCTAGCACCAGATGGCGGCCGTCCTGGCTCACTGCCACAGCCTGAACATGCACACATACACATGTACATATGTACACACACACACGCACACACGCACGCACCCACACGCACACACACACAGGTGTACATGGACACGCACACGCACACGGACACACAAACATATATAAACCATGATGTTGCAACAAAGCGGACAGCAGCAGCAGCAATTGCGGGGCATCATCATCATCATCATCATCATCATCATCATCATCATCGTCGTCGCTATCAGCTAACATAGCCCAGTGCCGAGTAAATAGCAGTGTACATGTAGTGCATGGAACATAATTATAGGAAAGGTGACAGGCTCCAAAATTGCTTTTTTCCACCACACAGCACACAATTAAGGATGGAGACTATTTCCTTGGAAAGTAGCAAGGTAAATTCAAGAAGGTGAGAAACTGCTGCAGCGTGCACATACAAATTCGGTACTTTCCAAACTCATTCATTAGTAAGTCAAAATCTCTATCCTGTCCGAGATTGGTTGGTGTTTTCCCCTCTTGGTGAGATTGTAGGCAGTGCTGCTTTCTTTCTTTCCTTCAACAAGGGGGATGGAAAAGTTGCTCTAAGGAGGGTCATGTCTTTTTTGAAGTTTTTTCATCAACTTTGTAGAAACAAGAAATACACACACACGCACGCGCGTGCGCGCCCACGCCCACGCCCACGCACACACACACACACAGACACACACACACACACGCACACACACGCACACGCACAGATGAATGAACGCAAGTGCACACCGTCTCATCACACACACGCTTACCAAGGCCTGGTCAACTAGCATTTTGCATGCCAGCTGTTCTCCAGTATTGGAGAAAACAGCCAACACACCACTGCCATCAGCATAGAGTAGTACAACGTGACCACATGCTGTGATCTTCACATGATGAGGACGAACACACGTAGGTAATCCACGAGTGGCTTTAGGTTGCACTGAATGTAACACTTCTCCATGGCAGGTGTGCACTAGACAACGGCCACCTGAACACAGTCACACACACGTTCACCAATACTGCTCAAGAAAAAGTAGAAAAAAATAGATTGAAAGGCTCAAGAGGGGTTCGAACCCTCGATCTTCGGTTTACAAGACCGACGCCTTACCACTTGGCCATTGAGCCGCCCACGCATATTCTTCTGCCTACGCGCAACTTGACTGAAAGTCATCAAACCCACCAGGATCGTCAGTGGGTGGGTGGGTGTGGGAGAGGGCAAATTATGTTCAGGACGACATGAAAAAAACTGGCAAAAAGGAAAAGTTGTCAAGACAAATAAAATGACAATGTGATGTTTACCCTGGCGGAAAAGGGGAAAGTTTTTCACAACGCCTCCAGGGGACCTGGAAAGGGCTTTGGGAGAGCACAGAAAGCAGAATGCGAGGTTTGCCATTGGTATTGCTTTTGTATACAATTCTGGAGCATTGTTGTGCACCCCTTGGGTTTGATCTGCCACCCCCTTTGCTACAGTGCTTGCTCCACTTTGGTCACGTCTTGCTTGTTGCTCGCATGGCACATGGCCCGGGGACATCAGTAGGTCCATACGAAGTGAACAGGTGATTTGACGGTACAGAAACGCTGCCCGTGATCACTCAGCTGTGATTCACTGACACTCTGACAGGAAAATATCTACTCTTGTAGTTGACGCGGTCGCCGAGAGTTGAATCACAAATCACGTCATGTCCACCATTGCAAAGGTTGAGGTCAAGCACCAAACATTTTGCCCTTTATCAACTACAAGTACGAGGATCAAACTTCGTTCAGTTGAAGCCAATGGAACTTGGCAGAGCTTCAAACTTCCACGCAGTTCCCACATCTCATACCAACTGCTTGGTAAGTACAGTCGACCTACCTTTAGAACCATATATGTGCGTCACATTACATGATTTTTTTCATTTGTTTATGCTCTTCATAGCTTCAAGAACGCGTGCACAAGCATTTTCTATGAACATTATGCAGGCAAGATGATGAAATAAATATCCCAACCTGCCAAATAGTTCAAAGTGTACACCAACCACTGTGGACGTGTCACATCAAATTGTCCACGTGAAGGAAGCCGGGACGCAATATGGCAAGATCATGGCCATCAGTGTATACCGCAACATCCAATCACTTGAGGCGTTTGATACTAGAACTGTACACATGCAAGCATGTTGTGTGCTGGTGTCATTGGCTAAAGCTATGGGCAAGGAGAACGAAGAAGCGGTTCCTGTACTTCGAGAGACATGGCAGCATACCGTACTCGCACAAGATGCACAACCAGCCACATCGCACAAGATGTACAACCAGCCACATGCGAGCAACCTCATCAGTCTACTGCAGCTAGTCTCGCTCCAACCGTTCTTTCGCAGCTTCCATCTTCCAGGTGTAGGCAGCATTCGAGTATTTGAGTTGAATTGTGAAGAGAAGAGAACTCAGATGGCATCGAGAATAGTCTTCAAGCCTCAAGGAAAAAGAAGAAGACACTTCGATCAAGCATGTGGTTCCAACACGTGGAAACACAGCACTCTATGCGCAGAATGACCTTCAAATTGCAAAAATACCAACGAGCCACTTGAAAAATACGAATAAAAAGGCTCAAGAGGGGTTTGAACCCTCGATCTTCGGTTTACAAGACCGACGCCTTACCACTTGGCCATTGAGCCACACGCACGGAGGAATTGTCGGCAGAATGTACTGTGCCTTTGAGACAAAGTTCACAGTGTGCATGGCGATGAGTATAACAATGAGCTAACCTTGTGAGCATGAGACGACTTTACCAACATCAGCATTGACCGCCACACTGACGATAGCTAGCTCATGACCAGTCAGGATAGCCTGCGCACTGGCACTGTCCGCTGTACAAACATCACCAACACAAAGACAACAACGACGACAAAGACAAAAATAACAACAACTCATAAAAATAACCATAATAAATACCCCAGCAATGCTCTACCACAAAGCTATGATGACGTCATCCCAGCAGAGAAGGTTCAACATCTTCATATTTCAAAACTCGTGCTTCCTGTGCAACTATACAGGCTAGTGGGACCCAGCACTCACGGTACCCTACTACACTTCATGGAGGCAGTACGGGCTCAAATCTTAGTGCAGTACGGGCTCAAATCTTAGTGCAGTACGGGCTCAAATCTTAGTGCGGTGGCCCTCGGAAGCCGAGATAAGCATGCTCTGGAAAATTGTAGACTTGCAGCATATAACGATAATCCCAGCTCGGCACCAATGAGCAGTGTCCACATTTACAATGCATATCATGATATCACACTGCACACTGCACACTACACCACTGCACACTACACCACTGCACACTACACCACTGCACACTACACCACTGCACACTACACCACTGCACACTACACCACTACACCACTGCACACTACACCACTGCACACTACACTACTGCACACTATACCACTGCACACTACACCACTGCACACTACACCACTGCACACTACACCACTGCACACTACACCACTGCACACTACACCACTACACACTACACCACTGCACACTACACCACTGCACACTACACCACTGCACACTATACCACTGCACACTACACCACTGCACACTACACCACTGCACACTACACCACTGCACACTACACCACTGCACACTACACCACTGCACACTACACCACTGCACACTACACCACTGCACACTACACCACTGCACACTACACCACTGCACACTACACCACTGCACACTACACCACTGCACACTACACCACTGCACACTACACCACTGCACACTACACCACTGCACACTACACCACTGCACACTACACCACTGCACACTACACCACTGCACACTACACCACTGCACACTACACCACTGCACACTACACCACTACACACTACACCACTGCACACTACACCACTGCACACTACACCACTGCACACTACACCACTGCACACTACATCACTGCACACTACACCACTGCACCACTGCACACCACGCCACTGCACACCGCACAGCGCGCATCACACAGCAAGCTCTAGTGGTAGCTTCTCTCAGTATGACCTTACCTCCCTGGTCATGATCAGAAGATATAATCCTGTGAAGCGTGTTAGACCAATGCCATAGCAATACGGTGGCATCACGGGATCCAGACACCACAATAGCACGGTTACCAGCCACAGTGTCTGCTGAGTAGGCTACACAGGTCACCAGGTCACGATGACCAAACACCGACTGCACAAGACGACCTGTGTACACACATGCGCACGCACGCACACACGCGCACACACACACACACGCACGCACGCACGCACACGGGTGCACACACGTCCGCATACACAAATCACATGCATGTGCATTAGTACTTCAAGTGCATAAAACAAACAAAAAGGTTGATAGGTGGCACAATACTTGAGCATCACCTGAACAACGAGTACTGCTCAACAGTGTGATTCAACGGGTCTAAGGCTGTGTTTACACGACAACAAACACACGGCCAGTTTTCCGTTTTTGATTCCGTATTTCTTGCGCCTTTCCGTTTCAGACCGTTTACACGATCAATTGGGACGTCACACTGCACTCTGGGGAGTGGTGACTGCCTTGCAGGCACCTCACAAGAAAATGAAGTTTACCGTCGTGATCAGACACCCCAAACTACAACGCCAATACGCCATGGTGACAGTTCACAAGCACATCTCCAGGCCCCCCCCCCCCCCCCCGACACACACACAATCATGATCTCTTCCCCTCCTACCCTGCTCACCCCACCAGCATAACCAGCACTACCAGCACTACCAGCACTACCAGCACTACCAGCACTACCAGCACTACCAGCACTACCAGCACTACCAGCACTACCAGCACTACCAGCACTACTAGGATAGTAACCAGCACTACCAGAAGCAAAGCTCCTAGCAGCAGCAGCAGCAGCAGCAGCAGCAGCAGCAGCAGCAGCAGCAGCAGCAGCAGCAGCAGCAGCAGCACCACACGCATAGCACATACTTGATTCAGTAGCGAAACACTTGAGGCTGTAGTCCCAGTATCCAGCAGCTATGATATGCCGACAGTCCTCAGTGACTGTGAAGCAATTCGGTGATGGAGCTATGCTCTGATCAAGTGGTTCACCTAGACGTCGATAGCGTGCACCACTCTTTGTGCCTGAGAAAACACACACGCACAGTCATACCAAACACACACACACAGTTATACCACACATACACTGTCATACCATACACATAGTCAATCATACCACGCACAGTCGTACCACACACAGTCGTACCACACACAGACATACCACACACAGTCATACCACACACAGTCATACCACACACGGTCATACCATACGCAGTCATTCCATACACAGTCGTACCATACACAGTCATACCACACACAGTCATACCACACACAGTCATGCCACACACAGTCATGCCACACACAGTCATACCACACACAGTCATGCCACACACACAGTCATACCACACACAGTCATACCACACACAGTCATACCACACACAGTCATACCACACACAGTCATACCACACACAGTCATGCCACACACAGTCATGCCACACACAGTCATACCACACACAGTCATGCCACACATACACAGTCATACCGCACACAGTCATACCACACACAGTCATACCACACACAGGCATACCACACACAGTCATACCACACACAGGCATACCACACACAGGCATATCACACACACACAGGCATATCACACAAAGGCATACCACACACACAGGCATATCACACAAAGGCATACCACACAGTCATGCATATTTAAAGCATTAGATATTACATGTACTACATATGTATCCTGTTCCCGGGTAGACGTGCATTGCATTTATTACAGAAAATATTGACCAAAATGGAAAAAATTCATGGTGTATCTCTGTGGCCATGTAGTTTATACCCCATACTGACTAAAAAAAGTATTTAAATATAGACAAGATGGAATGTAGAATTCTGCAGGGGACCGGAGAGCTTATTCACGTACACCAGTGCTGTCACCACCCAGGAAAATACGGTACAGCTCTACATACCCAACCCTAGACCCTATTGCTTGAAAACAGTCCACATTGGCTGCACGACCTCACTGAAACTGTACAGCAGCAGCAGCAGCAGCAGCTGAATAGCATAATCAACATGCTGAATGCATGCCCAGATTGAGCTGGACCCGTCTTCAAGTCTCAACTGTGAGAGTATAGATGGGGATGCACAATACCCCCCTCCCTGGTCCATATCCCCGGTCCATGTCCCTTGTCCATATCCCTGATCCATGTCCCCGATCCATGTCCCCGGGTCCATGTCCCCGGTCCATGTCCCCGGTCCATGTCCCCGGTCCATGTCCCTGGTCCATAACCCTGGTCCATGTCCCCAGTCCATGTCCCAAGCCCATGCCCCTGGTCCATGTCCCCGGTCCATGTCCCTGGTCCATGCCCCTGATCCATGTCACCGGTCCATGTCCCTAGTCCATGTCCCCAGTCCATGTCCCCGGTCCATGCCCCTGGTCCATACCTAACTCTGGATCGAGTTCCATCTGTGGCTCTGGTATCGACTGAGTGTTGAGAGCAACAGAGCACTTGTTCATGGCGAACATCTGATTACAGCTGATTGATGCAAGTGTGCCGCCGTTGCTGCTTGTCACAGACATAGACTGCTGAGACTGAGCTGCCATCAAATAGGCAATAGGAACATCAGGAGTAACTGACAACATCGCCACCGGCCCAGCTGCAGCAGACAACACACAATCAGTAGCAACACACAATGTAGCATACAACATACACCATACAAGTCAACACAAGGACAACCTAAGGATAACACAGGGCAACACCCTTCCATTCTACTGAGGATATGGGATATACTTAGTCATTAGGTATACAAGTACCCCAGTAAGTCCTTTCCAAAAGATCAGGTGTAGTGACGCCAATATACGGAATAGAGTGACATCATCAGCATCATTAAGTCATTAACCCATTCGGGTTGCTGTGGCAACAATGTCACGCCATTCCGTCCTTGTCTCTGTCCAGCGCTTGACCTGTATTAGCTTGTCTGCTCCATTTGCCTTCTTCACGCTGTCCGTCCATTTGACCGCTGGTCGTCCTCTCTTCCTTGACTGTATGACTGTATTGTGTTACCTCCCAAAAAGGTCATGATATCCAATCTCGAAAGTGTAAAAACACCATAGGGTAAAGCCCTCTTCACTACAAAAACATGGCTGGTTGATTGAAAAGTGGTCCTACCAGAGACGAACTTGTTGGACTGGCAGCTATGTCCCCACACACGCACTCAGGAACACACACGCACGCACACGCACACGAGCACGCACGCACGCACACACACACACACACAGACACACAGTTGGGTATACGAGTATACACAGTAGACAAAACAAGCAAGAGGACATGGTACATGTACTATAACTTACAGATGGTGTTGATGGGAATTGGGTACTGAGGCTGGGCATAATGCAAGGAAACACACACATGGCAACAAGTACAATGTACAATGTAACTCAAACTTTTTTTTTCTGAGCCTCTTGTACGGCAAAATTAATAAACCGATACAATCATGTCATGAAAATACAAAAGATGACCAAAATGATAATGTAACTCAAACTACCCTTGTCCGGCTTATGCTGGACCAGACCCTGCGTAACTAACAGCTTTTATATCTAGCAACTACTACCCGTCACAGATACATCCCGTATTTTTCCGGTTGTAAGTCGACCTTTTACGACTAAAAATAGAAGGAGAAAGGGTGGGGGTAGACTTACAACCGGGATTCGACTTATAACCGGGAACTATCAGTATCTTAAAAAAAATGACCTGCACTGCATGCACGAGTAGACCATGTGTACACACTTTTGCCAGTTTATTGGCCTTTTTTCAAGGATTAGGACGCTATACCCTCCAATAAGGAATGTTTACATGATTTTGTTGATGTGTTAGTAGCAGGGAGTGGTTAGTAGTGCTTCGTTGGGTGAAAACTTTAAAAAGCAGAATTGAGACCTCCGGATACGGGGGTCGACCTATAACCGGGGTCGACTTACAACCGGTAAAATACGGTAGTACTATTTTCCAGTTGACAACAACACAAACGGTAGAGAGAAGTGCAGTCACTCCTGTCCAAAGGCAAACGAAATGAGCGCAACTCATTTCGGCTTTGTTTGAGTGGTTTGGTCACACTCAACAGTCAGCACGGTTCTTCACCACATTCTTGTGTGCCAGTACGTACAGTATGTGGTCATGACTGCACTGAACACTGGACATGCACACGTATGCAGCACACACCCGTACAACACTCTGCAGGAAAACAGAACAGAGCCCTGTCGTCTACTATCTACCGGATACTGTAACCGCCCAATATTGGGTCACAAAATTTTCGCGATTTCTCAGACCCAGCTAGTTTACGATGGCAAATTTTCGTGGAACACTGTTGAAGTTGGATTTCACGATGGTTAATATTCACGTTTTGATCTTTTCTAATTGTCCACAATTGATCTTCTCGCAAAATTAGCAAACATTAATATAAAATAACTATTTCATGGACCTACAAGGACATGAAGCACCAAAAGAAGTGACAAACTGTTGTCACGGTTTCATGTTGAGCTGCGAGGGACCAGTCATTCGCGCACACACTCTACCCTTTGTTTTCTCTGCTTATGGGCTGTGAGCCATGCATAATTGTTTTTCTCGTATAACCAGTATGGAATCCAAACACTAATGTTATGCAATGCATACATGCTGTCCTGTCTACTGTTTTTGCTCTTCCCGCGGGTGCATTAAAATAAAGAAGTCTCATCTCGCCTGCTGATTGGCCGCAGCGAAGCACACGGCGACTACAACTATAACTTGGTGTTACACTTGGTGACAAGCTGATAAGGCGTCCTCGTGTCTTCACCGTCCTGCACCTCGTTGAATCATGTTACGGGAAGATACGGAAACAGGGTAGAAGCAAGTACTTGAGGAGGAGCGACTTGTCACATCACAAGCAATTCTGCTTTTGGACAGGTGAGCTCCAGTGCAAACTGACCAAAGGTGACATCATTCATATAACAGTAGATCATATGGAAGCCTTCAAGCTACCTAAAGAGTTTAACGAGCAAAAGTCACCAGGGTGGAACATCTAGTATTCCCCTTGTTTCTGTTGGTGCGATTCAAGATCCTGATCAAGTTGCTGTGATAAAGCTTTACTTGTCTGTTCTGCACCCTGCTCTTGGTTGTTGAATTCAACGCTGTGCTGTTGTGAATGCTGGCTGCTGCTGCTCTGTAGGTCCTGATCACCAGGATTGGTGCATGCGATTGCCATTGTCCCAGGACATCAGAGTTGCAGATGACTGCGCTGTTCTTCGCCAAGTAAGTGGGCACACCAAACCTTTTGCGTTTGGCTCCAAAGCATGGGGTGACATATTAACAGCTCTCGTATACCAGTTGCCAGGAGTCAAGCCCAGAACAACCAGGGAGAGAGTATAACCAGAACAATCAGGGAGAGGGTAATTCACCTAGTGGTGCTCCAACTTGGTGTTACACTTGGCGACAAGCTGATAAGGCGTCCTCGTGTCTTCACCGTCTTGCACCTCATTGAATCATGTTACGGGAAGATGCGGAAACAGGGTAGAAGCAAGTACTTGAGGAGGAGCGACTTGTCAGCCAGGGCAGCAATCCAAAGATACGTACAGGAGATCAGGTCCGCCGCAAGTCTGATTGCGACCTGACGAACAACACGGAAATTCGCAAGAGCAACCAACTCATCAATGGCCTCCTCAAGGAGAAGAAACGGAAGGGAGAGGAGACTTCTGTGAAGCATAAATCTGCGATTTCAGACGCCTACTTTGGCGAAATCCAAGCAACGGAAGATGCTTGGAAATTGATTCACAGCGTCTGACTTCACATCACAAGCAACTCTGCTTTTGGACAGGTGAGCTCCAGTGCAAACTGACCAAAGGTGACATCATTCATATAACAGTAGATCATATGGAAGCCTTCAAGCTACCTAAAGAGTTTAACGAGCAAAAGTCACCAGGGTGGTACATCTGGTATTCCCCTTGTTTCTGTTGGTGCGATTCAAGATCCTGATCAAGTTGCTGTGATAAAGCTTTACTTGTCTGTTCTGCACCCTGCTCTTGGTTGTGGTTGTTGAATTCAACGCTGTGCTGTTGTGAATGCTGGCTGCTGCTGCTCTGTAGGTCCTGATCACCAGGATTGGTGTACGCGATTGCCATTATCCCAGGACATCAGAGTTGCAGAGGACTGCGCTGTTCTTCGCCAAGTAAGTGGGCACACCAAACCTTTTGCGTTTGGCTCCAAAGCACGGGGTGACATATTAACAGCTCTCGCATACCAGTTGCCAGGAGTCAAGCCCAGAACAATCAGGGAGAGGGTAATTCACCTAGTGGTGCTCCAACTGAAGGGTGACAAGACTGACAAGACTTCTACAAAACAGTAAGTACTGTAGTTGCTTGACAAAGATGGGGTAGGGGGGGGGGGGGGGGTAGGGGGAAGGAAAATAGTACTGTTTGTGTTGTGAAGTTCTTGCTTGACGAAATTGGAATCACGCCGCACGGTTCGAAACTCGGTATAGCGGAACACAGATCTG
>NC_088643.1:27008147-27028147 GCF_964019385.1 Sycon ciliatum
GGTAGAACTACACCTACGCAGTCTCAACGCTCTTGAAGAAGACACCGATCAACCAATCTTCATTTCACTGATGACCAGCAAGCTTCCGCGTCACGTGCTTGCGCAACTTGAGTTGCAGAAAGGCATTGATCCGTGGTCTGTCGCCGAGTTGAGAGTCAAGTTGTGTGCGTATATAGTAGCGCAGGAGACAGCCGAGCGCCAATCCAGTCATGCCGCCAGTAGCAAACATGAACAGCCGTCTTCCGTACATAAGTCGTCCGTACTTCTTGTCGGTGAGTCGAGTCGCCAATCACAGCCAAGAAAGAAAGTCTGCGCTTTCTGCAGGGAAAGCCACTACTCTGACATGTGTTCCAAGTATAGCACTCTTGAAACAAGGAAACCACGCCTCGGCGACAAGTGTCAACGGTGCCTACGGCCAGGCCACAGTGTTTCGTCATGTAGTCTGCAGAAACCTTGCTTCTATTGTCGTAAGCCTGACCATCACTCCAGTTTGTGTCCCGTGAAATTCGGTGCACAACCAAGCTCCGCAATGTGTGCCAACGCGGCACCTTTCCAGCCACGTCCTGCCATTACCACAGTCGCAGGCGACAACCAGTCCGTCATCATGCAAACCGCAGTTGCAGATGTAGTGTCCAACTCTTCCGGTACCCCGACCACGCTGTCTGCACGTATACTGTTCGATAGTGGCTCTTGCCGGTCGTACGTCACGCAGGCGCTCCAGGCGAAAGCCAACCTCAGTGTTCTAGGTCAAGATCACATTGCCCTCTCTACTTTCGGTAGTGCATCGAGGAACACGTCTCAGTACCCACGCGTCGAAGTCAATCTCAAACTGAAGAATGACTCAATCCTTCCGTTGTCCGCCAATGTGATTCCCCAAATCACTTCACCGATATGGCGCGTCCCCTTGGACACCAACAGACACCCGAGCCTCAACACCCTTCCTCTTGCGGAGCCGCTCACGTCATCCAACGATCGCCTGTGTATCGACATCCTCATTGGTCTTGATCACTACTACAAGATCCTGGGCACTGACCGCATCTCTTTTCCCGATGGCCTACAGCTTTTGGACTCGTCACTTGGTTTCGTTTGCGCCGGCACAGTAGCAACTGAGCACGCCTGTTCGGTAATCGAGAGCAACACCACTTTAGCCGTAGCAAGTCATCGACGTGAAGATCCCTCGTTTGACCTTGAACGCTTCTGGGCTGTTGAAGATTTCGACTCTCTCAGTGCGACACGCCCCAGCAACGATCATGCGTATGACGACTTTCTCCAATCAGTCGTGTTTGAGGACGGACGGTACACCGTCGGGTGGCCTTGGCGACAACAACATCCGCCTTTGGAAAACAACTTTCCACTTGCTTTCGGACGTTTGAAGTCACTCATTAAACGTCTCCGTCACGAGCCTGATACCTTCGTCAAGTACAGCAAGGTACTTGAAGAGCAACTGTCACTTGGTATCATCGAACGCGTTGCTTGTCCCAGCCAGAGAGACAACTCGCATCCAATACACTACTTGCCACATCACTGTGTGCTCAAGCTGTCCAGCAGCACCACTAAGATCCGTGTCGTGTACGACGCATCCGCTCGTGTATCGAAGACCTCGCCCAGTCTCAATGATTGTCTGTATCCTGGGCCGTGCATGATCCCTGATCTCTGCGGCATTCTCCTGCGTTTCCGCATGCACCCTATTGCCGTCTGTAGTGACATCGAGAAGGCGTTCTTACAGATGAATTTGAACGTAGCCGATCGTGATGTCACTCGTTTCTTGTGGTTGGATGACCCCAACCAACCAGTCAACTACAGTAATCTCCAAACTCTGCGTTTCTGTAGAGTCCCTTTCGGTGTTGTTTCCAGCCCTTTCTTGCTGTCTGCAACGATCAAGTACCACCTCACGCAGACCTGTTCACCGGAGACAGACGACATTCTCCGAAACACGTACGTAGACAACATCATCCTGGGCAAGGACACCATCAACGATGCTGTCGCTCACTATCAATCAGCAAAGGCGACGTTCTCCGCAATCAGCATGAACCTTAGAGAGTGGGCATCAAACTCTTCCGAGGTTTTGGACAAGATCCCAGAACACGATCGCTCAAGAAGCACTCGCGAGAAATGCCTTGGTCTCCATTGGGACCCCAGAGAGGATGTCTTGTCCGTACAGTCGCCTAATGCAGCTAACCTTGTTGTCACTACGAAACGCCAGGTTCTACAGGCACTGTCTCGCTTCTTCGACCCGCTTGGCTTGTTCGCCCCCGTGTCCATCAGAGCGAAGGTTCTTATGCAAGATATCTGGAAGCTTGCTGTGTCCTGGGATGACCCACTGCCCTCCGACGTCCTCAGTCGCTGGCACCCAATAGCCGCCGACCTTGACGAGTCTAGCAGCTATCCGATCTCACGCTACGTCGGCGTACCCACATGTAAGAGTCCGTCGTATCAGTTGCACATCTTCTGCGATGCGTCAGCGAACGCCTATGCTGCCGTTGCGTACTTGGAAAGCACTGTCGGTGATAAGAGTCAGCGCCATATTATCTTTAGCAAGACGAAGGTGTCTCCCGTCAAGGGTCAAACGATCCCACGGTTAGAGTTGATGGCGGCAAGCCTAGGATCTCGCCTTATCGTGTATCTACGCAAGCAACTGCCTGGACATCCAGTTCCAAGCCACTCATCTGTACACCGACTCAACGACTGTACTCCATTGGCTCAAGTCCACGAAGCTACCCGTCTTTGAGCAGAACCGCGTCAACGCCATCGCAGCCGTTCCAGACGTTCTCCACCACTACGTCCCGACAAAGCTGAATCCAGCCGACCTGCCATCCCGTGGATTGAGCGCCGCAGCCTTGTTAAAATGCGACACCTGGTGGAACGGCCCCAGCCTGCCGATTGAAGGCACCACTGCAGCAACCGTCACTGTTGCGCCGGCGGAGGGTCCTCCGGAAGTCACCTCAAAGGGGTCGGGGGGTCAGCCATTTGGTCAGGGTTCACAGACAAATAAAAAATCTGATGTATTCCCATATGGCATTGTTGTGAACGACTTCTCGTCGTTCGACTCTTTAGTGCGTGTGTCTGCACTTTGCTTTTGTTTCCTCTGTAGGCTGCGGAAGAAACCAACTCCATCTGGACCTCTCACGCCTAGAGAAATCGAAGCAGCAGAGCAAGTCTGGATCAGCCACAGCCAGTCTGCACACTATGCAGATGTTATCACCGCTCTGTCCAGTGGGAAGCAACATCCGCTGGCAACTAAGCTCAACTTAGTGCTCGACAACGGAGTACTGAGATGCCGTGGAAGACTGGAGAATGCTGACCTCTGCTCCAAATCGAGGTTTCCCGTCCTGATCTCCAAGGAACACGCCATTGCCAACCTGATCATACATGATTGCCACCTCAAGGTCATGCATGGCGGCGTAGCGCACACACTATCCCGTGTCCGATATCAGTTTTGGATCCCGAAAGGCAGATCAGCTGTAAAGGCCCTCGTGCGCCGCTGTCAGACGTGCATTCGCTACGAAGGCGCGCCATACAAGACACCTCAGATGAGTCCGCTACCTTCTACCAGAGTGACCCAAGCGCGACCATTCTCTCACATCGGACTGGACTACTTTGGCCCAGTCCTCGTCCGTACACAGTCAGAAACCGCTAAGGCATGGGTCTGCCTGATCACGTGCATGGTGACCAGAGCTGTTCATTTGGAGCCAGTCCACGACATGACAGCTGCCGAGTTTCTGCTCGCATTGAGACGTTTCGTCGCCCGCCGTGGCACGCCAGAGCTAGTTGTGTCTGACAACGCTCCCCAATTTAAGCTGGCCAAGTCCGCTCTTGACATTGCCTGGAGCAACATTGTCGTAGACACCAGTGTTACATCGTACATTAGCCGTCATCAGATCCAGTGGCACTTCATCGTCGCCAACTCTCCGTGGATGGGTGGAATGTATGAAAGGCTTGTGGGTATTGTCAAACGCTCCATGCGCAAGACCATCGGGAGACGCCTCCTCACAACCAGCCAACTCGCCACTCTCCTGCCAGAAGTTGAGTCTGTCGTCAATTCTCGGCCGCTAGTCTATGTCGACGAAGAACAGTGCACAGTCCTGACGCCTGGTCATTTTATCAGCCTGTCTGCCACACAGGGGTTCTTCACGGTCAGCAACGACCCAACCGACCCGGATTACCAGCCTATCAATTCCTCTGCAGACAGCCTGTTGGACCTTTGGAAGAAGGGCCAACGACACCTTGATCAGTTCTGGCTTGCCTGGAGGAACGAGTACCTCCTCAGTCTGCGAGAAGCCCACACGTCATCATTCAAGCAGTCAAGGACTCGATGCTCAACGTTTCCGAAGCCTGCTGACGTTGTCCTCATCAAGGAGGAATTGCCTCGCGGCCACTGGCGCCTAGGACGAATCCAAGAAGTACACACCAGCAGCGATGGCAACATCCGCTCTGCCACCGTCCTCACTTCGGACAAACGCACCGTCAAGCGGCCAGTAAGTCTACTGTGTCCGCTTGAGACCAGCAGTCCCTCGGAATCCCCAGGTACCCCAGCTCAGGAGACCAGCAGTTCCTCAGAATCCTCAGCTACCCCAGCTCAGAAGACTAGCACTCCCGTTGCAGTCGTACGAAGACCGACACGAGCCGCTGCCAGCAAGTTTCAGTCCAACTTGCAGGATTTGATCGCCGATGGCCGTGTTTAACTCTCTCTCTCTCTCTCTCTCTCTCTCTCTCTCTCTCTCTCTCTCTCTCTCTCTCTCTCTCTCTCTCTCTCTCTTTCTCTCGCTCGCTCGCTCTCATTACTCTCGCATTCTATATGCTCTTCAGTTATCTTTCCACGTGTTTTGTGTGAAATTTCTCCTTGTTATTAATTATGGTTAATTCTGTTCTCCGGCCAATGCCCGGGGAGTGTCGTGAATATGCATCACGAATCCGCGTTACGCTCATTATTATGTCTTTATTTGTTTATGTGTTACATCATGTTGACGTCATGCTGATGTCTTGCTGCACGCATCGCGTGCACCGTTTTGCAGCTCTCAGCCCGGAGCATGCGCAGCGAGCCTGTGGCTCCTTTTTTTGCTGCCTTTTCCCTTTTGCATGCTTCACTTGTCTCTACTTGTCTCAACTAACTAGAACTTGTCTCAAATAAGGTTTTCTGGTGACACTCCTTTTCAAGTCACCTAATCCTTTCAAGTAACAAGTGCAATGTCGTTCCGTGAACCGGAACCACTCCATATTTGAGTTACCAAGACGTATTTGTGCGTGGCTATCCAAGCTCTCCCACTCAACAGTTCAAAGTTGCGCACACGTGTGCGTGTGCGTGTGTGTGTGTGTATGTGTGCATGTGTGCATATGCTAAACTGTATAAGTAGTTATTAAGTACCTTGTTGGAGTTTGTGAACATCTCCGGCAAGTAGAACAACTCTGGGATAAGTTCCTGTGTGCAGTGGACAAGACATAATAGTGGCATACATGTACAGACACGCGCACACATGCATTGACACACACACACACACACACACACACACACACACACACACACACACACACACACACACACACACACACACACACACACACACACACACACACACACACACACACACACACACATAATCATCATGCATGACAACACATAAAAGTGACATACAACATACATAGTCATCATACATGAGATATTGCACCTAAGCTGCACAAGGAGAGTTGAATTCATAAACATCCTATACAGTTATGCCCCTCAAAAGCCGCTTATATCCTTGCAGACTACAACGGCTTGAGATAATCAACCTAAAACGGCACATTTCCTTTTGGAGAGCCATCGACCAGCTCGACTTCCATTGCCAACAAATGCGACATCAGACAAGGAAATTCTGCCATCACACACCACAGCCTCCGCAGTAAAGAAGACATGGCATCACACCAAGCAAGCATGATGCTGCTATGACTAGAAAGCTTGGCTCAGTGTGCTGCTGGTGCACACTGTATGGCGCCACATTGTTACATGTTCTCTAGAGTGAATCTAGGGATTAGTTCTTCTCTTGCTTTGCTGCTGGACATTTCTGCAAGGGTGAGCAATTACACCTTTCTTATTGGAAGTAATAGACAAATCTGGCCCAGTGAATTCTAGGATGCCCATGATAGTAGATGATGCATACGCACGCACGCACGTGCATGCACGCACACACACACACACACACACACACACACACACACACACACACACACACGGAGCACTGCAGCAATGAAGCCCGATTTACACTTCACTCTGTCCACGGGAAACTCATCGCAATGGCTATTGCGTGACCGTCGCAGCGCCCACTATGCAACCATCACCATACGCATTGCAAAGCATTTCCCGGACGCGGCGTGAAGTACAAGTCCAGATTGACAGCTCACCTTCACGTCTGATGTATCTTGCAGACAGTTTTGCCAGGCATTAGGCAAGGAGGAAAACGTTCGTCCGGGCATGTCAAACTTGCCACTCTGAAGCTGCAAGAAGTAAGTTGCGAACGGCTCCTGAAACAAAATAGAACATATACATAAGAATGCACGTGCACATGCACATGGACGCATGAACACGCACACATACACGTGTACACACAAACATGGCAATGAGTAAAACACCTATACTATGGAAGAATGGAATAGGGTAGTACGCATTTAGGCAACCAAGATGGCAGAGGTCGTATCAGTTCACAGGGGAGACAGATGAATCCCGGGACATACCACCCTGGGGCCTAATAAATACAACTCCAGAGGAGAGGGCAACTTTGTCTAATGGTTGGTGTTTATTTAGAACAAAGAGGAAGAAATGTTTCATGCGCATGCATATGTAGTGAGGGAGCTGACGTCATGCAGCGAGGTCGCTACAATACTCCCCCACCAGAGAACAAGCGAAGCGCAGAGAACGACAGAGAAAAACAAGGAAATATGAAGAGCGCTGCACGTGGCGTACCACTGTTTTTAAAGTGGCAACAAAGGCCGAAACAGAGGAATAACATGCAGGAAGCAGAAAAGAGATGCGTGACAGAGGCGGGTTAACATGTCAGAGGTGGATTAACGTGACAGAGGTGGAGAGCATGTCAGAGGCAGAAAGAGAGAAAAGAAGAAGAAAAATCTGTATGGGAGGGCAGAGGCAAAGACACGCAGTGATCAGGCGCAGAAGTCTTGCAGGACAGCAGCCCATGTAGCTGTGTGCCTATGTATGGCGGGGCGGCGACTGGGTGGTCGGCAGCCTATCCAAGGCACAGGACAGCATGACAGTTGTACAATTGTGTAGTAGTAGCAGCAGTGCTGGCTCCACGATTGGGGAGGCTTTGCGGGTGGGAGGGGGCCAAGCTCCAGCTTGTGGCCGGCGCACACTGGACGGTGGTCGGAGGGTGGTTGCTCCACAGCAGCTCCAAGTCCAGGCGGTGAGGTGCGGATGTTGAGGCTCAAGTTTTATGTCAACAGATTGATCGACAGGCAGCCAGAATGCGGTGCACACAGGAACGGAGTGTGGTAAAAACCTGTGATGGCTGGCAGGCTGACGTGCGGAAGCAGCATGACGACGGATGGCGGCCGCAGGAGGGAGTAGTCCGCAGCAGCTCCAGGTGTACCGAGGGCGGGTGGGCGGCGAGAGGCACCACAAATTCACAAATCCGGAAAGTCAAAAACAAGAATGCTTCGCGAGCGCAGCGTCGGGGGTCACCAATTTAGGCACCCAAGATGGCAGAGGTCGTATCTGTTCACAGGGGAGACAGATGAATCCCGGGACATACCACCCTGGGACCTAATAAATACAACTACAAAAAATACTACTATAATAATATAATATAATACTACTAAAATAAATACAACTCCAGTGGAGAGGGCAACTTTGTCTAATGGTTGGTGTTTATTTAGAACAAAGAGTATGATTTATTTTCTTTCAAAAAGAGGACCAAAAGTTTACAAGTTATCCGTTTTGTTATGGTTATAAGCAGAATACTGTGGAGTCAAAAATGTGCAACAATTAGCACAAAACTGACTGATGAGATCATGACATCAAACGACCTGATGCTTAGCTGCATCACGTCTAGAATGCGCAAACCAGCAGCCTTCCAACTTGGAAGGTTCTAAGTTATGAAGTAACGTCAACATTTTTGACTCAACAGTATTCTGCTTATAACCGTTAGTGTTGGACAAAACGGATAACTTGTAAACTTTTGGTCCTCTCTTTTAATTTTAATCCTTGGCTCTCCATCCGAGTTTAATTTATTTTCTTGCGCATGCTTGTATAGAAATGACGTAATACTCCGTGAGTCAGGTCGCTACAGAACTCCCCCGCCAGTGGTGAGGTCGGGAGGAGCGAAGCACGATAAACAAGAAAAAGGAGAGAGAAGAGAAAGGAAGCGCGGCATGTACAAGGCGGAAAGAGAAAAAATATGATACAATGTGTACAAGCGAGAGCGCTGCGTGTATGAAATATGTTTGTGACGTCATGCAGCGAGGTCGCTACATGCACATGTCATTCATATACAGTCGTCCCTCTCTAATCCGGCACCTTTTGCAACGGCATTTTCTGCTGGATAAACAAGGGTGCTGGATTATCGAATCCTGCCCTCCAACCCGGCCCACATGTTATCATACATGTTTGTGTCGTACGTCATAACGTAGGGATTTTCTGTGTCAAACCAAGTACTTTGTGGAATGCATGTCTATAACATACACTTGGGAATATCTTATGCACTAGCATAGGATATTCCCAAGTGTATGTTTCATGTGTTGTGTATGTTACAATGGTCCCTGACAGTATGCAATGTACAACTGCTGGATTAGAAAATCGAATTATACACAATTTGAGTGATTTGTTGCAGAAAATCGCTGCTGGAGGCGGAATTCAAGTGCCGGATTAAAGTGTAGAAAATGAACTGAAAAAATCCGTTTTCCCAGAAAGTGTGCTGGTTTGCAAGGGTGCTGGGTAAACAAGTGCCGGACTAGAGAGGGACGACTGTAGTATATTCACTACAAAGTCATGCTAGCTGTAAACAGTGATGGCACAGTTACCAATGACCAGCACACTGAACGGACTACCAGTATTTACTTACCACGCGTATAAGCCAACTCATGGTGAACGCAGACGTAGAGTAATGTGTACCGTAATGGAATTTGGGTATGGCATCATCCTCCCACAACTCATAGCGTTCTTCAAACTTACTCAATCGCGGGACATTCAAACAACCAATGGGCTGTAGCAAAAAGAGAGAGCACACCAAATGCAAGGGAAAGAGCACAGATTTGGATTTAGCCAGAATGAAAGAGGATGGAGGTGATGGTGGTGGCGAGGTGTGTATCGACTACATGACAAGGGGAACATCAGGATTAGAATAGTAACAATGCTACTGTACATTACGTTAGATAAAGCCTGAAGAGAAGAGAGTTTGCGTGCACGTGCACACACACACACACACACACACACACACACACGCACATGTACACACACACACACACACACACACACACACATGCGCACACCCAGACCCAGACCCCAGACATGCCCATCGCGGAAGTGATGATAGCAAACAGCTATGTTAGACATAGTAACTTGTGCTGGGATTACACCATTCAACAGCTTGTGATTCATGCGCACACACACACGCACGCACGCACGCACACACACACATACATACAGTTAGCTAACCTAGGGATGGGGTTAGTACATGCAAGGTACAGGTAATGCAAGTTTGACACAGCACAGTACCATGCAGTACAAACTGGTCATAAACCAGACAAAACATAGCATGTACCTACCTGTGTCAGATCTCTGAAGTTGCCAGGGTCATTCAAGTCTAAGTGCTTGCAATGATAGTTCGACAAGACCCAGGGAAAGACTGGATACTGGTTCAGGTCGTTGTACGTACGCCCTGCACCAAACACATAAAACCAGTATTAATATTTCAATAACACAATGCATTCGTCACATAGTGTACTCGCTACTGAGCTTCATAACATGCTGTGTTGTGCTACATTTCACCATGAGTACATATGCTCCCAAGAGTGTGCAACTCTTGATACCCTTTCTATGGGGTCGGCTGACGGCGACCACTCACATCACGTGCTGTAGTGTGTTCTCGTTGTACGTTCCCAGACCGTTCAAGCGATCATTGGAGTAGTAAAAATAGCACTCCCCGACAGAAACCAACTCAGACTTTGCGAATCATCAGCATGATCATGGTAGATATCCGGACAGCACGCATGCTGGCCTTCGTTGTACATACCGGTAGTACAAGTTGTCCTTGAAACACATGATGTGGATTTTCACCGTCGGAGACCCCATACGTAGACGTGCACACTGCTGGAAGCTTATTTACTCCTGATTGCACCATACTGTTAGCGCTACCGTGAACCCCTGTACTGTACTATGTTATTAGTCCCCGTATCCACATCAGCATCATCCCAAAAAGTTCCCTAATGGGTGGGAATTTGGAAGTAACACTGAGTGTATTTGTACAGGTGTGGCAGCCAAGGACTGGTGGAAAGGGTGCAAGTAACACTTAAGAGACGCTCCATCCGAAGCCAAGTCAGTATACACTTCTCTCCTTAAAGAAAAAGAGAGAATTCCCATTCAAATGCTATAATGAACCATGGCAAAGGCATGAGCATTAAGACCTGGGGAGTTGCAACTAGTCTGTGTTGTTTCCAGGGATTGGGGAAATAGCTTTTTTGATGCAAAATCCAGTCTGAAACACTACTTCCAGGGATATTTCAGCCAATGGCAGAATTTTGCACAACGTTTGAAAGTTCAAATAAACCCCTTACCAGCAATGGTGTTGATAAACATCAGATACTCAAAGTTGGAGATTTCTCGCCGTTGCCAGCGCTGTGTCATGTTACTGCGACTAAGGAGTTGACTTGGTGACAGTAAGGAAGTGGCCCTGTAGCGTGTGTGTATGCAACACAGCGCAAGCAAGCACAAAACAAACAGAAATAAATCATCTTTGTCGTTATTTCTCGCACGCCCCTCGCACTAGAGAAGCATCCAAACTGGCAACAACCAGTAGAGGAAGTATGGGTAAAGTGCAATATCGTTTGCATACACACAAACATCAACAAGCACAACATGTATGTACAATCAAAATAAACGTGACCATGCAATTTTGACACATCATGAAAATGCACACCCTTCAATGGACACTAAAGGAAAGACATTTTTACTTCCACAGATGTTGTTCTCAATTCTGTAATCATAACACAAATCCAGTGTCCACCGACTCTATACTGCAGGGCTGTGTTAAGAAAGTTCAGGTTGTGGCATACACACTCACAGCCGCAACTCTCACATGTAAAAAAGAAAAAGAAACAATATATGCACCGGCACTGCTTACACAGTGCTTCCTCAAGCTAGCTAGGAAATCTAGATGGCACTTAGAAGCCGATCGAGTCTAGTACTGACCTGCTTGCCGGCAATCCAAACTGCGTTCCGGCACCAACACGGGGCAGAACGGAGACAAGGCGACGCACAGCAGCGGTATTGGACATGTTGAAGAACACCGATGCTGTGTGCAGAAATGAGCCAATCAAGCAATGAACCCATAAACAAATGAAGCAAAGACGCAATGAAGCATTGAAGCAGTAGCAAAGACAACACGTGTTCCATGCACAGACAAGTAAAAAACAAGTCAACTGGCGGCTCCCCAAGACAACACACAGTCACGACTACATCAACACCAGAGTGTGCACTTCCATCAGGAGATCTGGCACGGCGAAATTATTCTCGGCTGGAATTTCGCTTGTCATACTGCATCACTAAAACGATGTAGTCCAGAGATTTAGCTGGTGCAGCCACCAAAGCTTAGTTCACATTCGACGGGACGCAATGTACGAACGACAGAACCGATAGTAAGCGATTGACGACTGACGACGTCGAATGGGAACACTAGGAACGGGGGCACAACCGTACTACATCACAAATAGGAAAGTGACGAAAGAGTTAAATCTGTTCAAATTTCCATACCGCATGCGGAGATGTAAGTGAAAACTGCTGCATTTCGAGCGTGAACTGGCAATGGGGTCTTGGGGCAGGGGCGAATGCACACACGCATGGACACGCCACACCCGGGGATTTACACAAGCAAGCAAAAGCGCTTAATGGCAACAGCAAATACCCAGTTGGTAGCGTCAAGAAGGCCAGCAGCAGTGACAGGAAATCAGCACCCCCATACCTCGTGATGTAAAGAAGACCTCGACAGCAGTGCGTTGCTGCATGTAAGACCTAGAATACACAGCTGTCACACTGCTGTATTCCCACATGGCATGGAAACAGTCGAGCAATGATAGCACCTAAATAAAAGACACACGCACATGAACACACACACACACACACACACACACACACACACACACACACATGCGCGTATTTGTACTTGTTCAATGCCATAAACTTGTCACGAGGATATACCTGGGAGAGGGAAGAGGGATGCAAAAGCAATCTTGGAAAGATGAATCGATCGGCTATTGAACCGCCCAAAAGCTGCACCTCTGAAATCCCCAGACTCAGGGTGGACTTGGAAATGATCACACTTTTGGTCACTCCACACTGCAGTAATTAGGTGAGCACAACAATGACTGAAATAGCAGAGTACGTACATCTGGTGAGCATGACTTGTACTCTTCGCTTGTCTCATCCACGGCAAAGTAGAGAGCAGATGTTGTGCAGGTCAGAGTGCCAGGTGCACTGAGTCCAGGTGTTACTATCACACACTCTGTTGTCAACACCACTCGGCCTGTACAACAATGGCAATGACAACAACAACGACGACAACAACAACACACATCACTAAAAATATTTCTTAGAGAGGAAGCACGGCCTAAAAATCAAAAACTCACCACTTGCAGTTTTTGAATGGTCTTGGTCCAAGGAAGCTGCGATGCTCCCTTCGACCTACATTCCCAATTGAACTCACATACAAAATCGGATGAACTATCGCTGCTATCACTGCTCTATAATTTTAGCCGGCTTTTTAGTTGCGCTTTGGTACAATAATAGAGAGGTTCCGCATAACGTAATTACGTTAGTAAAAAACGTAGTCGATCTACGGAAAGTCTTACGTAAACTGCATGCAGATCTGTGTTCCACCATACAGAGTTTTCAAATCACGTAGCTGCCCTTGGCAAATCCGAATGCGGCACCGTACGACCGGATCGACCTGGGGAGAGTCATAAATTTGTACCCCAATCAACTTACGGAGCACCTACGTTATCAGAGCCCTATCTACGTACTCTACGTAGATAACTTTCTGTAAGTGGAATACAAACTCACGAATTAACGGGTTTTCCCTGCCCACTAACGTAAAGTTGCTCAACTTTACGTAGTGCGGAACCTCTCTATTGATCTGCTTTGCAAGTAATGAGTGACTGAGAATAATAAATGCTTGTAGTTCGGCATGAGCTACCTTTGGATTCTTCTCTTCATTTTTCCGGACAGTCATGGATTTTTCAATAAAGTATGTAATCAAGCACGCTCAGGAGGTCATGATGGTTGAATCTTGCCCGAGCCTGCAGCCCAAGGGCCGTAGGCCTGAGGGCTGCAGGCAAGGGCAAGATTCAGCCATCATGACAGACAGAGCGTGCTCGATTTGATTTCTTACAGCACGAAGCAACGTATCAGGGAAGGTCAAAGGTCGAAAGGTCGAATTATTCCCGAAATGACGTCAAACGGTCCTGAAATTCCCGAAAATACGTCAAACGGTCCTGAAACTCCCTACATGACGTCAAGCGGTCCTGATGGTCTGATTATGCCCGCGGCGGGAAGACCGCCTATTGGCCATGGCCCCGGCAACGACCACACGTCATGTAAGAAATGTTATACGCATCCCATATTTGGACCCCCGGCCCCTACCCCTGCATGCAGTAGTTCATACACACTCCATTACCCCTACCCCTGCATGCAGTAGTTCATACACACTCCATTAGGCTGTGTTTACATGAGAAATTTCAACCCGGGTCGAGTTCAGCCCGGGTTGAAAGTCTGTACGATAGACAAAAGAGGTGAGTGTTTACATGAAGACAGTTGACCCGGCTCAAATACTGATATGCCGCCAAAAGTCCACTTCTACAGTCCTGTATGGTCACGTGAATCCGTTCGCGCGAAATTTGCATCTGCAGTGCCGTTCAAACCTGGCGCGAGATACGCACAGAAGTACGTTTGTACGATTTTCTTGACCCGGGTTGATTTCAACCCTCCCCTTGGGGGGGGGGGGGGGGGGGAGGGTTGAAATCAACCCGGGGCGAAATTTCAACCCGGGTCAAGCGCAATGCGTCATGTAAACGCGCCATTCATTTTATGCACATGGCGGGTTGAAATCTGACCCGGGTCGAACTCAACCCGGGTTGAAACGCCTCATGTAAACACCGCCTTAGTGGCATTACCCCCTACCCCTGCATGCAATAGTCATACACATTTGTAGCACCGTACACACTTCATAACCTCCATATTTGACCCATTTCCCCGCTGCCCCTGCATGCAATAATGAGTACCATACACATTTGTAGCCCGTTTTCCCTCCTTCTGCCCCTGCACACAAAACCACCGTACAGTTGATCTAATTACATCCCTTTCTAGTGTACATAGTCGGGCTATACACATAAAATACGCGCCCAGCTAAATGGGCGCGCTCATGCATTGCACCGTACATTTATTGTAGTATTTCTGTAGTATTTCACATAATATAACCAAACTTTCCATAATCTAGCTAGTAGTCGAATCCTTGCCCTAATGCTAGTCAGTCGAATCCTTGCCCTAATGCTAGTCAGTCGAATCCTTGCCCTAATGCTAGTCAGTCGAATCCTTGCCCTAATGCTAGTCAGTCGAATCCTTGCCCTAATGCTAGTCAGTCGAATCCTTGCCCTAAGGCTGGTCTCTCAATAATCTGTCCTCGTCTCGTGAAATATACTATCCGACTCCCACTTGAACTAACTGGTATCTCTGGTCGTGTGTGAACCATAAAACCTTTGATAACAGAAAGGTCTTTTACTGTTACTTCGCAGTGGCATTTCTTCCGTTCAGTTTTTTGTTTTTGTTTTTTGGAGTATCGGCCTTTTCTGCCAAGATGGACAAGATCTCGCTTTCAAAGAGAACTGTTCCCGAATTGCAGCTCCTGCTGCAGGAAAGGCAGCTGGATGTCAGTGGCCGTAAGGCAGAATTGATAGGGCGACTGTTGGCTGCTGGTTAGGCAAGCACGATCCCTGCTGGTCCGGATGGATTAGTGTTTCCGGTTTCCGCTGCTGCTGATCAGCCATTATCGTCATCGTCAGGTACTGCTGGTCAGTCGTCATCCCCTGCAGGTCAGCCAAACTTGTCTGTGGTTGCCGGTGACCCATCTGTGTGTGCTGCTGCTGGTCAGTCAGATTTGGCAAATGCTGCTGGTCAGCCATTTGTATCCGATCAGCTGTGTTCGTCATCTGCTACTGGTCAGTTGTATGAGTTGTCTGCTGCTGGTCAGTCATATCTGTCGTCTGCTGCGGATCAGGCGTATTTGTCGTCCGCTGCGGGTCAGCCGTATTTGTCGTCCGCTGCTGGTCAGCCATATCTGTTAGCTGCTGCTGCTCAGCCGTATGAGTCGTCTGCTGCAGCCGAGCTGCCGCCCGCATTGCCTGCGACAAGGGACGCGCAGGACAGTTCCGCCCCTGCATGGGCGCTGTGCCTACAGGAGCAAGTGACAAGACTCCACGAGAAGACTGGCGAGTCTCCAGGGGCTGCGGCAACCCCACCACCACCACCACTCAGCAAGCCATCTCTCCAATGCCAGCAGGAGCTGCTGGTTAAGCTGCGTGAACAATTCTCGCGCATCCAGCAAGCGGGTGACGGCAACCGCCTGGTCGCGGAGGCCGTGGAGCACGGTAAGACCCTCATTGCAGAGCGCCTGCAGTATCTACGCATTGCACATGTTGAAGGTTTTGAGGTGGCCGCAGCATATGCACGTGAGCCGCTGGCGGCGACAGGCGAACAGAGGAAACGGTTGGCTGAGGCGAGGGCAACAATCCGCAGGAAAACGGGAAGCACCCGCAACAGTAATCCTGGCAATGTAGTGCAGAGCAGTGGTCCTCCATTTCCCTAACATCGGCAAGAGGGTGGCAACCCAAGACGCCAACCAGGTCCAGGGCCACTATGTTTCAACTGCAACAATCCGGGGCATATCACACGGTTCTGCCCCCAAGGTAATCCGAATACCATAACCTCGCCATCGCCGCAAGCCCAGAGGCTTACAGCCCCTCCAGCGCCAAGGATGGGTGCCCGCCCCCCGATGCAGCCTCATCATTGACTCAGCCAGCAGGCAAGTGGTGTCAATGTATTTGCTGATGATGAGAATGTATTTGCCGTTGATGAATGCTCTGTCCGTGCCACGGGTTCCTAGTGTGGGAGGGTGCGAGTCTGAGCCAGGGGAAGCAATACAGATCATACAAGGCGAGTTATGTGCTAGTGTGAATAACGAGGTGGTGTGGCATGCATTGGCGCAAGTGCCTAGGTTTTTGGCATTCTATTTATGCAGGTGCCTGGGTATCCACATTCTGGAGCATGGCTATTTGCTCCCTTGTTTTGAATTGCCACCTCATCAAGTTATGCGCAATGCCGTTTTACCAGCCATGCACGCCGAATTTGTTTCGGAGATTTTCACTTTGCCATTGCCGAGCCAGCAGCAGCCCTATGAATGGTACGTGACCGACTGCCAGCCCGACCATCAGCAGACAGCATTCTACCTGAAGAAACAGCTTACGCCGATGACGTAGACTTCATCTCCACATCAAAATCATTCCTTACCAGCGCCCTACCCGTCATCGCAGGCGTCTTCTCCGAATGGGGTCTTACCGTCAATACCAGTAAGACTGAGTGGATCCGTATTTACCTGGAACCCACTTTGGGAGATGCCACCTCCACAACATCTAGAAAGGTCGGCACAACTCGTGGTAAAGAAGCTTGGCGACAGGTGAAGACACTCGGCTCGCTATACGGCTCCGGGGAGGACGTAACGCGCCGTATTGGCTTGGCCGCAAGAGCATTTGGAGACACTCTGAAGTTATGGTTCAAACACAACCTGCTTTCTACACCCATCAAAATTCGTTTACACAACACTTTCGTTCTACCAATCTTGACCTACAACCTTGCTTGCCATGGCCTGTCCCGTGCACAAGAAAAGCGCCTAGATGTGTTTCATAGGAAACAGCTGCGGTGTACCCTTGGAATAACCTACCCAGATGTCATCTCGAATGCAGATTTATATGCTGTTACTGGCCAGTGCTCTGTATCTGAAATGGCCAAGCGGGACAGGTGGAAGCTATTAGGACATATATTACGCCAGCCAAGTGACATCCCTGCAAATGTTGCTCTCACTGCTTTCTGTACATATGCTACCAGTCAGCCCTTTCGAATAGGTGCACCCCGCTCTTGCCTCACCACAAGTCTCCAGCGAGACGTCCGCCTCACACCTATCTGCATTTTTAAGCCCAGCTGCCTTCGTGATCTCGGCACCTATGCCCGCGACAGAAAACAATGGAGTAACATCTGCTCAGCCATTTAGTCTAGTACTGCTCTTCTTAAATTTGACCTTTATTACAAGACTCTTCTTTTCTTTTTCATTTCGTTCTCCCACTCTCACACACACATGCTCACGGTTAATTCTGCCGTCGTGAGTCCCTTTCGGGACGGATACGAGAATAATAATAATAATAATTGCCGAGCCACCGTGCTCTCAGCAGAGACTTCTGTGTGTTGGTGTTGTGAGAGTGTACCACAAAGACCACATACTTCTCCCAAAATTGGATGAACTATCGCTGCTATCACTGCTCTATAATTTTAGGCGGCTTTTTAGTTGCGCTTTGGTACAATAATGATCTGCTTTGCAAGTAGTGACTGTGAGTGACTGAGAATAATAAATGCCTGTAGTTTGTATGTCATGAGCTAGCTTTGGATTCTTCTCTTCATTTTTTTCCGGACAGTCGTGGATTTTTCAATAAAGGTCTTTTACTGTCATCACTGTTATGACAATTATCACTGCTATCACTATTATCACTGCTATGACTATTTATACTGTAAACCCCGTAATTTTAGCGACACATAAACCTTAGCGAATTTAGCGAATCAGTCAAATCTAAAGTTGGGGGTCGCGAATCACTTTTTATTTATTTTATTTTATTTTAGGCCACACGTTTTTATTTCTATGTTTCTCGTCACCCGCACGCATACGATTCAGGAGTCTGGAAGAAAAAAAGAAAAAAAAACTGTGCTGCACTGACTGTGCATGTGGGGACCAGCACACTCATGCACATGTACATAATGTGGCCTGGCCTGCGCGACACATGATGCGAGGTCGGCATTTTTGTGCGCAATCTAGCTGCACATGCACAGATTGTGATAGAAGCTCCTACCACATACTAGTTGCTAACTATGGATGCTATTTTGCATGGTGTATTGGTGGATTTTAGTGTGAACAAAGGTCTAGTAAACTTTTTTTTTTGGTCATTTTTTTTTTTCCACCTCTCGATCTCGCATACGTTTTTAGATTTTCAGGTGACGAGAAACATAGAAATTAAAACGTGTGGCCTTATTTTTTAGTAAACGGTTCCATCACATACACGTGCTTAGCACTGCATACCTGTCTGTGTTACTGTGTATAAACAAGAGTAGATAAACAAGAGTGTGCAACTCCGGATCACTCCTGCACAATCTGCGGATACCCCGGCCCAGGGCGGAATTTTTTGTTGACGTCACCTTTTTTCAGATAAACGTGCATTTTGCCGCAGAGCAGGGTGAGAGCATGTGCTGGGCTCCGACCTTGTAATGTAAAGCCCGGCCAAGTGCACGAGGCAAAACTTTCCAAAAGACTCGCAGCGCGTGCGTCGTAGAAAAGATGACGTTGACAAAAAATTCTGCCGTAGGCGAACCCATCCGCGAGTTGCACACTGTTGTTTATCTACTCTTGGTATAATTAAACTCAGTAACCTTTCTTCTGAGCCCTTTTTTACTTTCTTCACTGGTACTAGTACTCCGTTTGCCCACATTACCCAAATATACTGTCTACTCCGATCACTAACATAAAAGGTTGCTAAAACGTCAACAATTCGAAATCGCTAAATATATTGGTCGCTAAAATTAGAGGGGTTACAGTATCACTATCATCACTGCTATCACTATCATCACTGCTATCACTATCATCACTGCTATCACTATCATCACTGCTATCACTATCATCACTGCTATCACTATCATCACTGCTATCACTATCATCACTGCTATCACTATCATCGCTGCTATCACTATCATCGCTGCTATCACTATCATCACTGCTATCACTATCATCACTGCTATCACTATCATCACTGCTATCACTATCATCACTGCTATCACTATCATCACTGCTATCACTATCATCACTGCTATCACTATCATCACTGCTATCACTATCATCACTGCTATCACTATCATCACTGCTATCACTATCATCACTGCTATCACTATCATCGCTGCTATCACTATCATCGCTGCTATCACTATCATCGCTGCTATCACTATCATCACTGCTATCACTATCATCCCTGCTATCACTATCATCGCTGCTATCACTATCATCGCTGCTATCACTATCATCGCTGCTATCACTATCATCGCTGCTATCACTATCATCACTGCTATCACTATCATCACTGCTATCACTATCATCACTGCTATCACTATCATCACTGCTATCACTATCATCCCTGCTATCACTATCATCACTGCTATCACTATCATCACTGCTATCACTATCATCACTGCTATCACTATCATCACTGCTATCACTATCATCACTGCTATCACTATCATCACTGCTATCACTATCATCACTGCTATCACTATCATCGCTGCTATCACTATCATCGCTGCTATCACTATCATCGCTGCTATCACTATCATCGCTGCTATCACTATCATCGCTGCTATCACTATCATCGCTGCTATCACTATCATCGCTGCTATCACTATCATCGCTGCTATCACTATCATCGCTGCTATCACTATCATCGCTGCT
>NC_088643.1:27033147-27185647 GCF_964019385.1 Sycon ciliatum
AGTAGCTAGACATGCTTTACAACTCCTGTCCCACCACCCACCACCCACCACACACCACACACCACCCACCACACACCACGCAGCCACTGGCTACAAAAATGATTAAAAACAAACATACGTTCCTTCCGCCACCAGAGTGTTGAATGCAGAGCCAGCAGAGCGCTGTATAGACATTTGCCATTCCTGCATGCAAGTAGAAGAACAAGTGCACACATACATATACTAGTAGCGACAGAAGAAGAGCAACTTAGAAGTAATTCTGGTTCATCAACTGTGTATAATCTGACAACACGCACGCACACACATGCACGCGTGTACACATGTACACACATACACACACACACACACACACACACACACACACATACACGTGCACGCGCACACACACACACACACACACACACACACACAGCAAGCACACATGCACACACAGCAATCACCAGCGAAGCAAAAGACATACCTGAGAACATAGCAGCATTACAAGTTCCACAACCGAAGATGTGGGCTTCCAACTGCGGCCTAGTGATAAGCACACATGAAGACATACATAATGCATCATTACATGTATTAAATTGCAATGTCAAAACAACCACTCACGGCAACTCATACCCATTCGCAATAATTCTCTATCAGCTTCCACCCTGCTATTCCTTGTATAGATATTGCCCTAGTGCACACAGCTAACCTAAACTTGTATAACAAGTCGCCTCTGTAAGTCACGACCATCACCTGATCACGACATTAACTGTTGTGCTAAGAAACTTTCACAAAAGACAGGTTGTCTTGCTTTGCCTGCAGAGAGCATAGCATGAAACCCAAGTTGCAAAGCAAAACCTTGTTGTTCCTTCCTTGTACTTCGAAGTAGCATATAGACCCTATAGGCAGAGACTAGCGGTCTAACGTTGTTGCCCTCCTCACCTGCACCAAGAAGAGGTTCGCCACTGGTGGTTTTCAATTGGGACAGAATAGAGGGAAACTCCTGGAAAAGGTCTTTCAGAAATGGCCCCACAAACGTGCCAATTGCCTCAACCTGAGAAAACAGTCCAGCAGAGAATAGAATATTTTTATCAATGATATGCAGATACACATGCATGCACATACGCACAGGTGCGAGTATGCATGCACGCTCGCACGCACACACACGCACATACACGCATACACACACACACACACACACACACACACACACAGACACACACACACAGATAAACACACACTCGCGTGCACGCACACACACATACACACAGTTTTCCCACAGAGTTTCAGGGCAACATGTTCTGAATGCTGAAAGCAAACATCACCCAGTACCAATGTCCAAGCAGTGACCCAACGACGACTCGATGGATACGATAACTTGAGCTCAAACTACAGTTGCGTTCGGTGAAATCCATTGTGAAGTGCAAAACTGGCGCCCCTGGACCTGTTCCGATTACATCACTGTTAGTGTATTTGTAAAATGTGTTCGTCCAGCCGCCTTCGTACCAGTTCTAGGGCGTCAAGGGCCGTGCAAGTTGAGGGCGTCAAGTATGCACTTGTATAGGTCGGGACTTCACCGAGCGCAACTGTACATCCACCTTGTTATAAATGCGTTGTTGACAAAAGAAAATAATCCATAAAAGAGACGATAGTTCCAATCTAATATTGATGCAGAACACGCATATGCACCAATCCTCACCTGTTTAGTTAGGTCAGGTCGCTGCGGCTCCTTCGAGGCCTGTGTAAATGGTAAACCACACAACACATATAGTACACATCATACAGTCAACACTAAGGGCGCATACAGTCAACACTAAGGGCGCATACAGTCAACACTAAGGGCGCATACAGTCAACACTAAGGGCGCATACAGTCAACACTAAGGGCGCATACAGTCAACACTAAGGGCGCATACAGTCAACACTAAGGGCGCATACAGTCAACACTAAGGGCGCATACAGTCAACACTAAGGGCGCATACAGTCAACACTAAGGGCGCATACAGTCAACACTAAGGGCGCATACAGTCAACACTAAGGGCGCATACAGTCAACACTAAGGGCGCATACAGTCAACACTAAGGGCGCATACAGTCAACACTAAGGGCGCATACAGTCAACACTAAGGGCGCGTTCGAATTGTCTTCATCAACTGTACAAACAAATTTTATAAAGAGATTAGTTGAAGTGTCCGATTAGAACGGTTTCTATCATTTTAGAGTTTTTCAGTGGAATTGTCATGGTGATGATGACGTCCGATCAGATCGACCATCTCCACGTACTACGTGACGTAGCTATTCCAAACTCTTCGAAACTAATCCACCTTCCCATCGGATGAGTTTCGAGGAGTTTCGAGGAGCTTCGTTTTTCTGAAGAGGCCAATAAGGCCACCTCTTCAGAAAAACGAAACTCCTTGAGAAGTCAAAGAGTGACAATTCGAACGCGCCCTAAGTCTTGCACTCTGTACACTCTGACACACACGCACACAATGTACATGTAATACACACTCGCCATTCCCATAGCCATACACATATCCTCCTGTATACACACCCATGCATTCCCCATTGACGTCTTCCCTCGCATACTACTGTTAGCCTGTGTTTACATGAGAATTTCCAACCCGAGTCGAGTTCCACCTGTACGGTGGAAAAACAGATCGGTGTTTACATGAAAAAGGTTGACCAGGGTCAATTACTGATATGCCGACAAAAGTCCACTTCCAGAGTCCTGGATGGTTGCGTGACTACTTTCGCGCACAATTTGCCTGTGCAGTGCTGTGCAACTCTGGTGTGAAATACGCACAAAAATACAGTAGTACGATTTCTCGATTTCAACCCTCCCCTGGGGATTTCAACCCAGGTTAAAAATGTCAACCCGGGTCGAGCGCAGTCCGTCACGTAAATGCTCCAGTCAATCTGTGTTCATGGCGGGTTGAAACTCGAGCCGGGCTTGTGGTGTACCGGTGTACATCATACATATTTGCACTCTCCTGTTTCTTATTATCGTACTGCATCTCCTTGCATGGACATGCATAATGACCTTACAGCATACTATGTGTGAATGTGTGTATTCCGTGTCCATACTCGAATGTGCTTGTCTCTTGTTGCTGTTCAGTCTTTCCTTTGTTCTTGATGAGTCATCTTCTTTAGTAATTCGATTCCGGTTATGGCACCATAGATCTTGTTTATAATAAAGTTTAATATACGACTTTGGGCCAACCCTCCATGATGGCCACATTACCTCCGTGCTAGCCGAGTACGGAGAAACTAGTGGAAATGTAGTTCAGGAGTCAATTCAATACAACGAAATTGAGATTTTGACAGGAGTGCGCTGGGTGCAAATGGGGATGAAAAAAGGCAAGCAACATGCCGGGTATGTCTCAGGGAAAACATATTTCACTGTATGCATCACCGGGATCAGATGCCAACATGATACCGGTGCAAGCAAGCAACAAGCAATGAGAACGAAAAACGAGAACAAGAACGCAGGAATAGCAACATCAACAGTAACAGCAACGAACAATCAAACAATCAACTGTAACAAAAGTGCACCGTACCTTGAGAGGTGATGTGCTGGAATCTGCTGCTTTCCTCCAGCGATGTCGGTGTACTGATGGTCCATGCTGTCCAACAGTACTAACCAGCCGCTCACGCAGTCTAGGAGATTGTCCACCAGGCTGAATGGACGTCATCTGCTGCAGTCGGCGCAATGGACTGCTCACAGAATGACAACAGTACATACATGCAAAGATATAGTTGAGATTCACCAAATACTCTGCTTACTCAGTCCAAGGAGCTTGGTGGCAGTGGAGGAGGATCGGTCATCAGAAACAGAGCCATTAGCACACAGTAGCACCAGAGCACCTTGTCACTTCGAACCCTTCTATAGTGTGAGAATAGAGTATGGTGAATGAGAGCTCTATCCATGGTACTGTATGAATGCAGACCCAGAACCAGTCACTTCGTATTCAAACAGTGTAGAATCTGTAATGGCTTGTACATGTACACACTAGGGTGCAGAGAGCTTCATACTCAACACACTGAGCATGCACGCACTAACACCGTTGGCCATAAAGGGCTTGATATCGTAACTTCTGTAGAGACATAGTGTCATGTACACACAACTCACGCAGCATACGGCCGAGGAGAAACAGCTTCCGGCATCGAGCCACGTCTGGGTGCTCTCTGTTCTGGCGGGAGCTGACCATCCTCGTCAACATCTTCTGCTCTGGGTGACGATGGGTGAGTGGGCGAAGATGATGCTGATTGCAATCCGTCCAGAATTCGTTGGTACTGCACCACTAGCAACTTGTTCAAAACGTACAGTGTGCTCAGCACAGTTGATATGTTGTGTTTGTGCTCGTCCTGTCCACAGTGCACACCATAGCATGCACATTACGACATACACCACATCATACAACACACCAAAAAAATGAAAAAGTGACAGAAGCTGAAAGCTAGTGACGGTGACAGTCACAATGCTTTTGCCTAGCAGGATTTCTAAAAAAAATCAGCATATCAAAAAGAAAAAAGAAATAAAAAGGCTCAAGAGGGATTTGAACCCTCGATCTTCGGTTTACGAGACCGACGCCTTACCACTTGGCCATTGAGCCACACAATCCACATAAACATTTTTACCATTTTTGAGCTGGATTGCGCCAGGTATCAGCAAGAATAAAATTAAATAATCCCCTGCATTCGCCACTAAGTCTAAGGTGAACAGGCATAGTGGTGGCCTGCGGATGCGAAGGCTAGTTTGTGTGTTTCTGAACATTCAAGCGATGCCGACGCGGATCCCGCGAATATTATTATAATCGCCAACAGTATGCAACAGTATGCAACAGTATGCAACAGTATGCAACAGTATGCAACAGTATGCAACAGTATGCAACTGCAGTTATTACCCTATTAGATGTACACACAACCAGAATAGATTTTATTCCCGTAGCTATGCAGAAGACGTTACTTCAGTAACGTCTGGCGCTAGCCAGGGTCCACACAGCTTTAATTTGGTGTTTGTTTGTGTGTTTGTTTGTTTGTGTCACGCCTGGCGCTATCCGTATCTGACGGCAAAAAAGCATAGGATGATATAAATTTTTCAATTCTCCTTTTTTTTCAGGCATATCCTGGGATTCGAACCCGCACTATCGCCCTACATGCATTCCCCCATACACTTCGCATTCATACCCATTCTTCCAAGTTGCTTTACGTTATTATCTTGCGTTTGAAAGCCCTATTTGAATATTGCGGGCAGCTGTATGTGGCCAGCTGTGTTTGATGGTACGGTACGATACGGGAGACGGTGTCGTATTACCCTCGATCGTACCTGTCCCGTCCCTATCCCCTACCGTACCGTGCCATCAAAGACGGCTGGCCACAATGCATATTCAAATAGGGCTTTCAAATCCAAGATCACAATGTGAAACAACTTGGAAGAATTAGTATGTATGCGAAGTGTATCGGGGGATGCATGCAGGGCGCGTGATCGATAGTGCGGGTTCGAATCCCAGGTTATGTCTTTAAAAAAAAAGAATTTTTTAAAGAATTTATAACATCCCTATGCTTTTTTTTGTCTAGGTCATCAAGGCAAAAAAGCATAGCGTAGGGCCCTGAGCTTCCAAGCTCTCTCGTATTCTTGACGCTGTTCTAATGTATACTAGTGGTGAAACGAATATCAAAACCCAGTAGCCGAATATTCTTTGGCTTAACGAACGAACGAATATTCTTTCGTTAAGACGGACGACATCACATGCCCTCCTCTCAGTCTCTATTATTACTATTTATTAGGCATGACAAACGAAGGCACATATTTCTCCATCATTTCTAGGTCAATTTTCACAAAATCCCAGCTGAAGTGCATTTCACAGGCTCAAAAACATCTTGAGACGTGATTTTTCGTTCAAGCGCCATAACTCCACTCCAGGACCTCGGATTGCGTTCGGGTTGCTTCTAGATGACAGCTGAGAGTTTTCTAATGCCGATAGACCTTTCGATGAAGCGATTCGGTCAAGTATTCGCGAAGTATCGAAAGTTTGAAGTCGCCCGGTAAACTCTGCATACCGGGTTAACGAATATTCGCCATGAGAAATATTCGTTCGAATGTGCCAAACCGAACGAATATTCGAATATTCGGTATACTCTAATTTCAGAAATTTTCGGTGCTCAATATTTTCGGTATGAGGGCAACAGGCTAGGTTAGGTGAACAGAAATTTTCGGTACAGAGAATCAGTTCCCTATTGGATTATGTGTGTTAGTGTTTGTTCGGTGTACTGAAATTTTAGGTGTGAAACAGACGCACCGAAAGTACCGAAAATAAAAGTACACCGAAAATTTGTGAAATTACAGTATTCGTTTCACCACTAATGTGTACACATAAACAAGCTGTGCAAAGTGACCACAAGAGAGTTGAACTCAAAGTAGGGTTGCAGTTGCATACAACCCTGTGTCTATCATGCACAGAGTGCAGACCCAATACACTTGTTGATGTGTATACATTAGAACAGCGTCGAGAATATAAAATGTATTGTTTAGTTTATCGCTGTGTATTAGGATTGGCCAGCTCTCTACTTTGCCATCTGTTTACACTGCAATTTACTGGCTCTCGCTCCAATGCTGTCAAAAGAGGCCAGACCACTTCGACCCTCACTTCGCCCAATGCTGCATCTCAATATAGCATTCCTTCTATTCGCTATTTTGGCGCAGCTCGCTGGAATGCCTACCTGCGGACTGTCACCAAGCTAGGTCCCCAGCTGAATTTCGCCGCCACATTAAAACACGCCTTGGGTTCCCGGTCAAATGGTGTCCCCACCTGTTGGGAATCCCCTAGTAAAATAAGATTCAATAATAACAATTGCCAGTGCAACCTATAGAACCATGTCACGTGATGTGAAGTTCTGCCGTCGCAGCACTAGATAGAAGTTGTGCAGCCAGTTGCACACTCTTTGGGCTACGTACTCTTGGTATTAGATTCAGGTAATTTTCGATGAGTAACAACAAAACTACACGACCCCAAGACTGCAAGAGTGCAACTCTGCAGAGCATTTTCACGAGGGCACATGTGACATATGGTGTGGGGAAAAACCTAGGGTTGGTTCACATAAGTTACCCAAACACACTCATGTACGCACACACGCAAGCATGCACATTCAAGCAGACACACGCACGCACGCACGCACGCAAGCACGCAAGCACGCGCACATACCCACAGATACACACACACACACGTCTATCTCATCAGATGCCCCTCCAATGACTCACTATTTTTCTGAACAGAGTCGTGTAGAGCAGGTTGATGTGTGCCTGGGAGAACAGAGATTGGGATGCTACAAGCTCCCGCTGACGACAGTCCAGTCGATCTGTCAAATACTACAAGATCACAGAAACAGCAGCAGCAGCAGCAGCAGCAGCAGCAAGAGCAGCACCACCACCACCAACAGCCAAAGAATTAAATAGAATACTTGAAGTAGAAAGAGGCACTGGAACAACTCAAAAGACCAGTCTGGCATGAGAGGCTACCGACACTCAGTGTTGCAGTCAGTCTATGGAGTGTGTGGCGGCAGAAAGATCCGTACATACTTTTCGTACACGCCTGCACTTTGTACTCGTACATGACTGCTGCAATTCTGTAAGTAACCCTGCTCTGCTTACAAGTCTCTGGTGGTCAAACTGAACTGTTTCCTTGCATAACATCCTAAACCAAATCATCAGATGACATGGAACTCTGCCATCGCAGCACACCATGTAGAGACAGTCCAGGCAGTTGCACGTTCTTGATGGGTCGCGATACCAGTATCAACAGTACATCATTTAAAGCCGAGGACACTTGCTTTAAAACTACAACAATTCAACTCGAAGTCTACCTTATTGATTTGTTGCTGAGAGATCTTGAGTTCCTTCAATGCAGAGGCAGTCTCCTGGTGAAGCTCTGTAATGTTCTGAAGGTCTGCAAAGAACCGACTTTCAGCCTCCTGTGCAATAGCATATGGACAAAATCAGGAAAAGTAGAGTTTTCAGTTAAACAACATGCTGCCCACCATGGCAAGGAATCAGCCCCATCGTCTCTTACATAGCAAAATGCATGTTCATCCTGTGTGTGCACTCTACGAAAACCTAGCGAGGTTCATTTGCGGAAAGCACTTACTCTCTTACACAAATGGCTTACATATACCGTACATACACATGTGCATGCTTTCTGGTGAGCAGACAGCACATTCCCAAGAAGCTTGCTTTTCGTTGGACCCAAAGTAAGGTTAGGGCCCTTCCAAGCTGCATACAAGTGTTTGAATTCTTCAAGTTGGTGCAGCATGACATGGCAGAGCAGCTCATGGTCACAGTCTATACAGTCTATTCAGTGTTCACAGTTAGATTTCTATACAGTCTATTCAGTGTTCACAGTTAGATTTCTATACAGTCTATTCAGTGTTCACAGTTAGATTTCTATACAGTCTATTCAGTGTTCACAGTTAGATTTCTATACAGTCTATTCAGTGTTCACAGTTAGATTTCTATACAGTCTTCCATTTGTACCAGCCATTCGTCATGAGTTCCAGGCTAGACAAATAAGCGTGTGCATCCAACTTTTCGCAGAGTCCTGGACTTTTCCGAGAGGATATACGAAGGCACTCTTAGATTGCTAAAATCTGTGGACTATGTCACGGCGTAGGCATATTTGGAAAGAACTCCGCAAGCACTTGCAATCACGGGATGTTCGAAACGTATGCAAGATGCCTGACGGTAGCTTGAAAGTGACATAGTCAATGTAGTGCACCAGTAGGGGCTATGTACTCCTGTTGCCATTTCTACCAGGAGACTGTGAGACCGATGCAGTGACAGCAAGGGGGGGGGGGGCATCACCCGCATATGTACATGCATACGAATATGCATATGTAGCTCAATAGAAGAATGTTACCTTGACTTGATGCGCTGTTTTCAGATTAGCAATGATGGCCTTGGCCAATACTGCACACACACATACACACACACACACACATACACACATACACACACACATACACACATACACACATACACACATACACACACACACACACACACACACACACACACACACACACACACACACACACACACACACACACACACACACACACAAGTGGACAACGAAAACAGCAGGGGAAAATGCAAGGAGAGACACTTAGAAACAGACAAGTAACGTCAATGAAAGCAGTGAAAATCACCGATGCACACTTCCCAGAAAGAGCCGGTTTATAAAGGTGAATAAATTCGCCGGAAGGTCAGGAGATCAGACGCAGCACCAAAGGCAAGTGGTCCAAGACTGAAATCCCATTCGCTGCATTCATGTTAGTATTGTTACCCTCACTCCAGGCCATGAGGCCCCAATTAAATTAACTGTGGGTCACAGCACGGTGGGAACAATTCCTCTGCTTTCGAGCAGGACTTGAATCTGATAGCCACTGTTTCTCAGTCATGGTCTTAGACATCACACTATGCCTGCCAGCAGAGGGCCAGAGGGCCTTGGCACTCGCAGGCATTTGCATGACAGGCACAAGACATGATCAATACAGTCATTCTGTCCATGGAGATGTTCCTGATAGATTGATGTTGGCAATGCATAGCACTCTTGAAACTCACAGCCATCGACATGCAGGACTAGGAGAAAATCTATCAAACTGGGTGTACTTTTTAAGTTTCAACAACTACATCTCAATGCTTGCACATAACTATGCACATGCATGCACACACAGGCAAAGTCTTACCGATACGCATAATCTGCCTGAACATGCCACCATTGCCAACGTTGTGTGCAACCTCCACACTGTGGTGAACCGGTGCCCCGCGTACACACACATTCACTGCAACCTTGCATAGGCGCTCGGCATAATCACAGCCAACTTGCTCATCCTCCGACATTAGAAAAGAGTCGACGGTAGTGGCATCTGGTGCCATCTGAGATTCCATGCGTAACGGGCATGCCAGGTGTGCATACACATGCACGCACGCACACGCACGCGCACACACACACACACACACACACATGCAAACATAAACACATGGTATTGCTGCCAATTATCCACACAAAACTCAACACCACTGAACAAAAAGAAGGAATATATTTGCAATACTGTATAAGGAAAGAACCCAGTTCTTTGACCCCCAGCATATGTTTTCTTCCCAAACTGCAACAATGGATATGGTCATCCTTGACCTACTGGATTTTCACATTGGTCCCTTTGATATGGAGATATTTGTTCTTGTCTCGGTAAACGGCGGTAAAGAACTTGGTTGCGAAATTGCTGTGTGATCATCGTATTCCTTGTCTCTCATGTAGATCTACACACGAGGGGGGGGGGGGGGGGGGGGTTCTATGTACAAGTACTTAGTGACATCATCAACGAAGAATTATCGCAAGAATACCGCAACTACATCAAACAAATGCAGTATGTGTATGCGTGTGCGTATAGACCACGTGCCAACAACACAACGTACATACAACATATGTGGTAGGTGTCACATACCTGGAACATGGCTTTCTTCATGAGGCCATCCAAGCCACCACTGGAACCCAGCACCAGGTCGCTGACGACAAAGAGAATGTGAGCAACGTTGGTCTGAACATGCTGACCTTGTTTGGGCAATGGTAACTCGGTGGCGTTGAGTGGATTCTCGAGAACATCACTGTATAACATAAAACACAATGAAAACACACAACAACAACAAGAGACCAAATGACTCTCCATTACTTCCAAGTAATTGATAGCTCTTCTCCATCAGGCTGACACCTTTGATAGAAGAGAGTCGGCCATCAGCACAAGCTGCGAAGATGAAACACCACCACCGTCATCATCATACAATGTACGAGAGGATCTCTGACGCGGGGTAAGACACTTTGTTAGTGCATGTACATGTGCTGTGAAGAAAAGCTAGTTACTTCAAAAAATACTGGTACTTACTCAATATCACCATACAGGCCATCCAGGACATCCAGAACAAGCTCAAGTAGTGTGTAGTGTACCTTGCACCATTCAAACGCTGGCATGTGTTTTATAGCCGTCGCCTGCAGGTTGCTGAGATTGTGGCGAGTCATACGCTGCTGCAGCGGTGTTTGCACAATAGATACGGCGGCTTTTGCCACTTCCTCCATGGCACGGAATCCCGGTCGTACGTCGGTATTTGCTGAAGCATCAGCATTCTTCTGATCCGGATTACTAGTGGCTGGGTCCTCTGGTGCTGATTCCGTTTGCACTGCGCCACTACTCAGGTCTTCCTGAGTCTGCTCTTCATCCACTGTGAAGAGAAAGATAAAACAAAGCACAAATAAAGGAAACAGTAATGAACCTTCCTCCACATCTACTTGTACTTGCTCACTGCCAGAAATTGATCTCCTCGGGAGTGGAGTGGAGTGGAGTGGAGTGAGAGAGAGAGAGAGAGAGAGAGAGAGAGAGAGAGAGAGAGAGAGAGAGAGAGAGAGAGAGAGAGAGAGAGAGAGAGAGAGAGAGAGAGAGAGAGAGAGAGAGAGAGAGAGAGAGAGAGAGAGACAGAGAGAGAGACAGAGACAGACAGAGATGGAGAGAGAGAGAGAGAGAGAGAGAGAGAGAGAGAGAGAGAGAGAGAGAGAGAGAGAGAGAGAGAGAGAGACAGACAGAGACAGACAGAGATTCAGAAAGAATCTCAACAGACAAACTCAACATTGCACTACTACTCTAGTACGTGGGGCATTTGAGCATTTTAAAATGATCACCCTGTGAAGCAAGCCCGATACAGGACAAGAATACATGTCGTGCAGGGTAGAGGCAGCGATACTACCCTTCACAGTGTATCCTCTACCATGCAAGCTGAGCTGCCTTTAGACGTGTACTACATACATGCATACTGGTATTGTACTTCAGTACAGTCATCGTACTCTCTCTGTCTCTGTCTATCTGTCTCTGCCTCTGACTCTCTCCCTATTTGTCTGTATGTCCGTCCATCCGTCTGTCTATCTCTTTAGCACACGTACATCAGGTCACCAAAATCAGTTCATGGCTCTGAAAGTGTGTCCATTGGTCTGGATCTCACTTGCCACATCTGTAGGTGCTTTCATAATCGAAATGACATTCCAACCACTCACCGCTACTTGGCTGTAGGATCAAACGTATCGGTTTCCGAATTGCTGGCAGCCCCGTATGCTGGTCGTTGTCTTCATCAGCGTCCTGCACTTGACTTGAGTCTTTTGGACCATCGAGTGGGGAGTTCCCTTCTCCGGTCACATGATCAGATGCAGAAGCACGTACTGCATGGCTATCGTCATCAGAGGCATGCTCTGATACACTGACTACAACATTCAGATCAGACAGCATATCATAGTCGCTTGACATAGGTGAGGCTACCTTTTTGGCTTCAGGGCCGACACGGCTTGGATCATCGCCGGACATGCTACCCATTGCACTCTGCAGGTTCTTGACCAGTTCAGAGTCCACACTGACAGTTTCTTGCTCAGCACCGGGTTCTGATGGGCACTGCTGCTGTTCCACAGCTGGAGAAGCACTTGCTTGATCACAATCGCCGCCGTCAGTAACAGAGTCAGTAGTAGCCTTGTCTCCATCGAGCTCATCGACACCAGCAGCAGAACGTTGACTGGCAGTGGTATCATCAGCACTTGACACTGCAGTAGATGTGCCACGTATACATGTACCTGTATCTGATGATACCTCTTCGCTTTCACCTTCCACTCTAATGACAAGACCTTCGTGTAGCTCGCCACCAGCACACAGGGTACTGGGAGAGGACCCTTGCATGTCACTGTTCACTGCCTCATCCTGGACTTTCTGAGTACCATCCGCGCCTGAGGCCTTCGGTGTTGCCTGTCCACTATTTGCTGGTGTTGCTTGCTGTGTAGACACTCCTTCTTTGGAATACCTACGCCGTTTTAATACAGCTCCCAGAGACAGTGACGGTCCAGCTGTTTTGCTCTGCACCGCCGCAGCTGTTGTAGCAGCTGGCATGGGAAGGGAGGCAACCGCAAGCCTCGTCATCCAACACACCGTGTCAGCACCAACAGACTGTCACAGTAACACGGAAACACAAAAATAGCACAGTTACCCAGGTATAGTAGAGTTTGCAGAGGACATCACTAGATCGCTGACGACTGCGTAGCAACTGAGTACAAACAACCATAGCCCCCCCCCCCCCCCCCCCCCCCAACACGAAGTGTTTCGCAAATTTCAAATTGTATAGAGAACTTGTACAAAGTAGAGCAGATACTTCACACAAAGTATCCAGATGGATACATGGTGTGCGAGACCTACTTTGTGGTACAAGTGTGATCAAGAGTACTAGTAACCCCCTCTCTTGGTATAATGAATAACAGGGAAAATGCTCACCTCGGCATGAGCCAACGCCATTGCCGAAGAGAAGAACATCCATCCGTCCTTTTCATGACGCACACTGTGCTCCATCATGACAAAAAAGATCCTCAAGACCAGCTTTCTTGTACCTGACGGATAAAGTGCCTCGTCTGTACAACACAAAAATTAATTATGATAACGAATCAATACCAAGAAAATGACTTAAAAAAGAAGATGCTAAGGATCTGCCATTCAAGCAGGTCAATAACGAAGGAGTTGCATACGAAGAACGCCGAATCAACGTGGAGTCTTCAGATACAAACACTACAGGCGAGTGAAATTCTCAAACGTTCACTCAGGCACACTCATCCAGTAGAAGGCTTCTGGCATGTGAGGACAGGGGCATGTGAGGACAAGGGGTATGAGGACAAGGGGTGTGAGGACAAGGCGTGTGAGGACAATACTTCAGATAGAGGGCTTCCATCTGGGATCCTATGCGTTCGAAGAAACTTGGGGAAGCATCTTAGCGGACATCCGTGCAATATTCTTGGCCGCTCTCAACATTCTCTACATCTCCCCAACTAACAAGTAACATCAATCCCTCAATCTTAGCTGTACCCATGTCACTGTGGCTCCTACCATTCACAAGAAACTTCAGCAGCCAGCCTTGCCAGTGAGAAATCTGAGAAAAGGTGCTGCAGACACAGCATACACACACACACACACACACACACACACACACACACGCACACACGCACACGCGCACACACACACGCGCACACACACACACACACACACACGCGCACACACACACACACGCACACACACACACACACACACACACACACACACACACACACACACACACGCACACACACACACACACACACACACACACGCACGCACGCACACACGCACACACACGCACACACACACACACACACACACACACACACACACACACACACACACACACACATGCAAACTGGAAATGCTTATACATGATGCATTGCTCAGCTGGAGAAGTACAAGGCGATAGAACCCACAGATAGTGGAAACACACTTCACTAAGTTTTCTTGCAGATAACAAGTAATTATATCAGCGCATGAATAAAGCTACAGTCAGTATTGCGAGTAACAGCCATGTGAGTAATGAACTACTGTCTCAGTAGCAACAAATCCATGCCCGCAAGGTTAGCTCATTTCACTGAGACTTCTGCCTCTAAAAGTACGCTGACAAAACATGCTATCGAGTGTCATTTTAGTCTTACTTCAGCATAATTATAAGGATGCGTGCCTTATAAAAGTAGTGTTCAAACTCAATGGTTTTCAATGCAATACAGTTCAAAGTATGACAAATCACACAATGTGTCATAGCAAAAGGCAAAGCACTCACTGGCAGTTGTCTGGCCGGTCATCCAACAATTTCACAATATCAGACAAGATGTCGGTGACCAGTGAGGGCGGCATGTGAACACAAGTAGTGATTTGCGAACAGCTTGACAGCTGACAGGGGAGAGAGAGAGAGAGAGAGAGAGAGAGAGAGAGAGAGAGAGAGAGAGAGAGAGAGAGAGAGAGAGAGAGAGAGAGAGAGAGAGAGAGAGAGAGAGAGAGAGAGAGAGAGAGAGAGAGAGAGAGAGAGAGAGAGAGAGAGAGAGAGAGAGAGAGAGAGAGAGAGAGAGAGAGAGAGAGAGAGAGAGAGAGAGAGAGAGAGAGAGAGAGAGAGAGAGAGAGAGAGAGAGAGAGAGAGAGAGAGAAGAGCGAGTGAGCTCAGGAGATCAATGCCCAGTACTATTTACATGAAGAGAGTTGACCAGGGGAAAGTACTACAGTCCATTTCAAAACTATAGACGCGTACCTAGGCAAAAACCGTTATGCCAGCATCTATACCACATAAAATCTGTGATCACTTTGTGCATAATTTTTTTCCAAATAATAATTGGGCGTCTGTTATCCAATCGTTTAGAAACTATAATGAGTAATTGTGGAGCGACCTGAGAAATATTCCGAAAACTATTCTCAAAAAGTTCCAGCCAAATTTGAAATATTTCAAAAACACTGCGCGTCTATAGTTTTGAAATGGACTGTAATATGCCAACAAAAGACCATTTCTAAGTCCTGTATCAGGCTGTATGGTCGCATGACTGTTTGCCTGTGCAGCAAACCCGTGCAAACCTGGCACAAATACAAACACATGCATGTAAGCACGCTAGCACATTTCCTCGTCTTCACCCTGGGTCAACTGCAATGCACCGTGTAAATGGTCCAGTCAATCTGTGTACATGGCGGGTTGAAAACTCTCATGTTAAACCAGCCCCCATGGTATCCAAACACCCAAACAAGAGTAGGCAGCAAGATGGCATGCGCACGCACACACACACACGCACACACACACACGCGCACGCACACGCACACACACACACACACACACGCGCACACACACAAACACACACACACACACGCGCACACACACACACACACACACACACACGCGCACACACACACACACACACACACACACACACACACACAGAGTAGGCAGCAAGGTATCCACGCAAATGCACAGGTGCCATCACCAGAACTCACTTTGCTGTGTAAGTCCTGTGAAGATAGAGTGTGCTGACAGTCAAACACGGCCGTGCGATCACTGGCTACTTTACTCATGGGAGTACAAGCCTCCGTCTGCGGCACTTTACCAATACCAAGTAAAATCTGAAAGAGCAGCACCATGATGTCTGCAAGCAAAACAAGACATGACAAAACAATATGCGATGAACGACTGCACAGCACATTTCCATGCAGCTGTGTTATAGTGTCTTCAGCGAATGTCCTCCAATGCCCCCAATGTCCTCCAATGTCCTCCAATGGCCTCCAATAGTCGATACTTCATTATTCTGTAATCTGAAGATTGATTCCTGCATTGTACTTGGAGCTTCCTCTTATCCCCTGTCGCCATTCAGAGCAATACGGGTCAAGCTTATGGTGCAAACCAAATACACCTAATACAGCAGCACAAGCTTTTGAAGAAGAAGAAAAAGCGCTGCCCCCCCCCCCCCCCCCCCTCGGAAAACCCATCACCACCTGCATGGTCATAGCACTGTGAATAGTGCAATACTCCTAGTGAGTAGTGTAGCCTTCGCTCCCAAATATACCACTGTTTTATTCGTGGGGGCGAATTTCACTGGCAAAGACAGTACACGTTACAAAGTTGAGTACATGCTCTACCTGTACCATAGGCAAGTATTCACCATAATTAAAAGCTTTACCTGCATACACAATGCTGACATGTGCTTGAGTTGAGACTGGAGCAGCTGTGTGATTATCAATCATCAACTAGATTGAAGACAACATGCATACGCAGACACACAGACACACATACACCCACACGTACGCACATACATGCATACATAACCAAACAATCAGCATGCTATTAGGCCACGCCGTTTTTTTCTATGTTTCGCGTCACCTTATTCGATGAAATCAATGAGGGAGGGCGAAAAAAAATAAAAAGCCATCCAAAAAAAACAGTGTACAGTGTACGTGCATTTGTGTACAGTGACGCAGCACTGTTCATGTACATAATCATTGACACACACATGCATTGACACACACATGCATACATGTACATGAATACATGAGTGTATCCCCTCTGCCATGCTTGTGGTCCAAACACAGGCGGGTGATTGTGTGACTTGCGGGCCAGCTTATTGCACACACATGTACAGTCATGTACATGTGTGTGAGCGTGTGAACGCAGCCTGACTGCTCATATTAAATTTGTATTGCATTTTCCAAAAAAAAATTGTTCAGTTTTTTTTTGCACTCCGGCTGTGAAATACATGCGCGCGGGGGACGCGAAACATAGATAAAAAACGGTGTGGCCTTACACACAATGTGCATAGCGAGTTTGGAAGTCTGAAGATGACAACACAGCATAGCTTAGTGATAGAGCACCGGCACTAGCAATGAGTGAGGGTCCACGGTTCAAGTCCTGGTGCCGGACAGTGCACCACTAGCAATGAGTGAGGGTCCACGGTTCAAGTCCTGGTGGACAGTGATTTTTTCTTTTTCTTTCCCCGTTCAACTATGTCAAACTAATGAATAATCAGCAGGTTATTCCTATAATTATACAGCTGTGAGGTCCAGCAATTCAGGTGAAAGAGAGCAACCACGAGACACCAGGCGTCTAGGCTAAATTTCCAGCTTTGAATATCCTGGGGCAACATCAAGTTGTCCGAGGCTTTTCACAGTGGAACATAAACACAATAAGTGCAGGTGTGCACACACATGCGTGAGAGAGAGAAAGAGAGAGAGAGAGAGAGAGAGAGAGAGAGAGAGAGAGAGAGAGAGAGAGAGAGAGAGAGAGAGAGAGAGAGAGAGAGAGTACATGTATATGTACATACATCGTAGATGGCACGATACATGGTATACGTGAATGGCTTCTCTTGGACGTGATTGATTAGGAACACTAGCAAGGACTGGACCTCAATGAAATGAGCCAACCGCCTAAAACCAGGAAACAAAGCACCAATATACCAAGCACATCACTTAACCAGTATCATCACCACACCCACCACCAGCACCAGCACCAGCAGCACCACCACCACCACGGTCTTACGGTTCAAATCGAGAATTACATCTCTACAGTCGCATTTTATTATAAGTCGCACCCCCATTTTCAGGTCTCTATCACATTATTTTACTGTGTTTGCTTGAGTTATCAGTCACACTCGATTGTAAGTCCCCCACATCCCCACATCAACTTGTGCGATTTGCCATGTTCGAATTATCAGGATTCCAACTGTATAACAACACACCCATACAGGATAGCTGCAAGCACTAGGACTACAGCGACAGGACAGAGAAATCCCCACCGCACGCAATCATCCAACACTTTACATGTATCTAATACTGGCACTAAAACTGCATACCGTACTGGCAATATATGTTGCCGCGTAACGCGTAACGCAGGGGGGTGCGGCGTAACGCGCGACCAGGCTAGTGCGACAAATTTTCGTTGAGTTCGTAACGCGCGTCCGGCGGGGTGCGGCGATCTTTTCATTGCAGTTTGCACTGCAAAAAAAGGCTGAAAACTGTGAAAGCACGTGTACCGCGTGGTGAAAAGTAGTTTTTGGAGGAAGCGCTCTTCCCCTATGTCACTTTCCTTTTGATGATCTTTTTGTGAACAGATCACTCTGATAGTTAAAATATACAGTCTTCTATTGATATCGTTGTCGCCCTTTGCCGTCGGGTTTGTAACAGTTGGATAGCAACTGAATTTCTGTGCCTTCAATGTGGATGAAAAGAAAAAATGATGCGGCAAAAGCAAAAACATGATGCGCAAATAGCAAAAAAGTGATGCGGCAATAGCAAAAAAAGGACTGCGGCAATATAGAAACCTGTGTAACGGCTCCTGTGCGACTTTGCATGTAACGCCCTGCGTGCGGCAAACATGTGCCAATGTAACGCTTCATGGCCTCACTGCGGCACCATATATTGCCAGTACGGTAATACATGTACATAGTTTGCCAACTGAAAATAGTGTTAGAAAATCATCTGAGTGATGCATAGTACAGTCAACTTCGCTAATAACGACTGCGGATATAACGACAATTCGCGAATAACGACAGAATTCCCATGCCCAGAGCAAAGTCCCATCCCACTGTAATACATATAATGAGACTTCGGGTATAACGACACTTCGCGAATAAGGACACATTTTTGATGCCCCGCTGAGTGTCGTTATAAGCGAAGTTGACTGTAGCTTACTTGGACGGAAGGTGGTGAAGAAAAATGGTACAAATACGGATGGAAGACGCACGGATCTTGTCGTCATCAAAATGCAGTAAGCGTAGCAACGCGCTGCAGCAAACGTATAACAAGAAGAGCAGAGGTTTCATGACATTACTAGACTACTGGTGACATTGGTATGCTGCACAGTGCACACCACTCCAAGTCAACACTAGTAACATCAAGAGTACATGATAACCAAGAGTGTGCAACTCCTATCTCGAGCTGCGATGAATTCACCCAGGGCGGATATTTTTATTGCGTCATTCTTCGGCAGAAGTATGATCAAGTGGGTATGCTTTCCCGCGCTTGCCTTGTTGATGCGGTGTCAGTTCGTCGGGTTCAGGACACACAAATCTACAGTCCATTTTCTCCTTTGACTAGTACTCGCTCGAATACTCGCTCGCTTTTAAGAGTACTCGAGAGCCCAGCCAGCCAGCCAGCTGAAAATATACACATCCCAGCCAGATGAAGTTGACTAGCTTCAATATAAACTCACTGTATAAAGGATCAAACGTGCACAACATTGACTCGAAGTGCTGACCAGGTGGCAATATGCTAATTCACTCTAAAGAAGAGGAAACAACCCAAAATACTAAAATATTAATTAAATGTAGTACTCAACAACAACTCACGGGATACCCTTGGCACGATCGAATGCTGCCGCGACTGATTCAGGATGTGTTTTGAACAGATCATGTAGCAACGCCAGGACATCGGAAACATTTTCTTCCTGTGCACCACACACACACAGAAAGCAAGAAAGGACTAAGGTTACAAAGGAGCTCTGGACCAGAGATTCGGACACTCTTTTGGAAGACCGTTGATAAGCGCTATCGACCAGTGCTCAAGCTAACTTTCATGCTGTGGAATGTCTCAGTACTCCCTCGTCAGTTTTGCGCTAGATTGTGCACGTCTGATGACTGTTCAAAATCTGGCTTAGTTGGTGGACACGATCGCATAACTTGTGCCCACAATTTTCCATGTTTAATACAATTTGTTTCCTTGGCTCTTCATCTGAGTTTTAAAAAGGATAACCAGTACCGCTATCATCACGAGAGATCCCAGTGAATGCTGAGCAAATAGGCTTGTTGATGTAGCCAAACAGAAAGCACCTGGAAAACTCCTAGGATGATAAGAGAATACCTTCCTGTGTCAGCATTGTGCTCAGGCTGCGCCACATTCTCTTCACCCCACACTGACACAAGCTGAAGACAATGTTGTGTAATTAGGACAGTGCTAATTGAAGGTAACAAGATGCAGACAATCAAAATTGGACGCAATCCCGTAAAGGGCGCGTAGATTAGTGAACTCACGGGCTCCACAGATAAATACGTAAGTATACTTGAGAGCTCTTCGTCACGAACGCCCTTGCCCTGTAGAAACATGCGGTCACATCCACACAAACCCAGCCATTCACAAACACAACAAACAACGAAAAGCACACACACACATGCACAGACGCACACACACACACACACACACACACACACACACACACACACACGTACACACACGCGGGATAAAAGCATTACTCGCGGTGTGCATGTGGTGGCAAATATTACACACTGGTACAGTGTATGATAAGTGCATATGTCACAGCTGCACAATATCACAACCGATAAGAAAATTGGAGGGTAGATAGAGTTGTGATCGATGGTGTGATAGCGGTAATCTATCCAGTAGAACAGTTCAATCACTTTCCACTGGTAATGTGTGCGATAGAGGAGGGGTGGAGGACAGTAGAGACAGTAGAGACACTCCTCTGTGAGTACCGAGTACGACGTGAATCCCACTCAGAGCTCGGAGCAGTTGGTGAACAAAAACTTGAAAAGACATGCACTCGTACAAGCGAGGCTTTCTAGAGAGTTCCTGCGAATCCTCAAACTCAGATAACGACTGGTGCTCGTCTTGCACAGAAGAGCGAGAGGTCACCAATACGTCTTGTACAGAAGTGTGAGAGGTCTCTAATGCTTCAGAGGCATGCTCACTACAGACGATTCATGTATATAATACTAAAGTTGCGCTCACTGAAATCCGATCCAAAGAGCAAAACTGACGCCCTGGACCAGTTCTGATTACATCACTGTGCTTGTATATGTGTACGTCCAGCCGCATTCATACTACTTCCAGGGCATCAAGGGCCGTGCAAGTTGGGGGCACCAGATATGCACTTTGGGTCGGATTTCACTGAGCACAACTGTAGCTTGTGGCTTCAAGTACAATTCAGTAGGCTGCTACCATAATGCATGGTGCACCAGATGACATCATTCTTCAGATCATGAGCTAGTGAGATTACATCATCAGGACTAAACCTAAACAATTATTGTATCGACTAGTGCCATACACATTGCCATATAACAAGCAAAGATGCTAATTAAACTGATTCACATCCATGCTTGTACTCAACACCTTGCCACAAGTCCAGAACAGCATCACTTCCTACATGTAGTTCGTGGGGCTATACATGTCATCCACTACTACTGGGCAGATACTGCTTACCTGTGATACCAGCAAGCTGACAATGAGCAGAATGTAAGACCGGAGCTCCTTCATTTCATAGGAATCGGGTCGCTGCTCAACATCTGAACAAGAAAGAGGAGACACAGATGTAGCAATTTCTCACACAACATTACTCAACACTGAAATCTAGGTACTGTATAGCAAGAAATTTTTGGACGGAATTTATTTTCGTACGATTTCGTACACGGTAACTCCCATAGAGAATACCAATACAAGCACAACAGCAGCGATAACACGTACTCCATCTGCCAACAGTACGCATTGGAATTTCGCGTTGGAATTTCGCCGTGACAGCAACCCATCCGAGCTGCACGCTCTGGTTTTCATGTACTCTCGCAATGGGTTAAAGGTAGCCCATTTTTGTGCCCAGGTCATCCGCTCTAAAGCACATGCATGTAGTTGGCTGACACTACTCAGCTAACCAGTACCAACCTGATGTGTCAGTGGCGAAGATCGGAGAAGGTGCCAAGTAGTAGAAATGCTGTAGAATATCGATGATGAGCGGCACACCCACGTCACGGCGTAAGTCCACACCGCGTCCTTTCTCCTCACTACCCACCTGCCACTGTGGTAGGAGTGTGGCCAGTGAGCTGAACAGCTTGATTTGTACCTGTGACAAGCACATACCGGTACACAACGTGTTTTGGAGTCAGATAGAGACACGGTATTGCCATCAACAACATACATTCTTTCAATTAACCTTCAAACTCGCAACACGCAAACAGTATCTGTTGGTGTGTTGCAGGTTGGAGGCTAGTTGCAAGAATCACAAGGCTACAGTGGAGCTTCAGAGTTCTCACAAATGCATGCCTCAATTCAGTCAATGCAATATAAAAGCAACACGAAGATCTCAAAAAGAATGTTGCGCAACACCGCAAACTGATCAGGTACCAAGTCAGGTAAAAGCAGGTATCTGCAGATGATAGTGAACACCCGTGTCCTGCATCCAAAGTTCAACCACAGATACATATGTCCAGGTTGTGCAATACAACAAAGAGTTTGCATGGCACTGGTGTAGCAGTTGTACTACTGTAGCAGCCACCAATCACCAGTCATCATATGTACCAGCAATCATATACCAGCCATCAGCCATCAGCCATCAGTCATCAGTCATCAGCCATCAGCCATCAGCCATCAGCCATCAGCCATCAGGCATCGGTCATAAGCCATAAGTCACCAGCCAGCACACACACATGTTCATATTAGTAGACTAGTAGACTAGAACACACGGTCACAAACTCACCTGAACATCAGTACGGATCCAGAGGTGAGCGTTGAACATGATGTGACGTAGTAGATCCTGCAGCAAGCTACGTTCATACTGACCCGAACAACTCACCAAACGACTAGAGAACAAACCAAACACACACACACACACACACACACACACACACACACACACACACACACACACACGCACACAATGCACACGCGTACGCACACAGTGTTGCAAAAATAAGCAAAAAAACAACTCCTGACCAGAAGATGAAACAACACAGGATAGTGTAAGACATGTAAATATAACGAGGAAGTAAATCTATAGTTTTAACGAGTGACATTTCTTCATTATAATTAGTTCTGTTGAGGCTGTAATGCCTCATATGTGTTATGTGCGGATATGCCTGAAAACTGCAAGATCGTTAACGTAATCTTCTCGTTAATCTATGCATTTTGGACAATCGTTATAATAACACGTGTTGAAAGCATTTCATGTCTCTAACTTGCAATAGCGAAGTAGGATGTCCATGGCCTCAACTGTCAGATGCTTGGGTGAGTTCTAGACACAAAGACAAGAAGAACACATGCACGCACACCCACGCACGCACGCACGCACGCACGCACGCACACACACACACACACACACACACACACACAAAGCATACTGTCTACAGAAATTGACTACATTCACCAGTAGAAACAGGTAGTCGCATCATGTACAACATCCACTAGGTACCTGGTATGATGCTGCTTCCAGTAGCATACTACATACTACATGTAGTATGCTACTGGCAGCAGCATACATGTAGTATCGCAAGGATTAGGGTACAAGCTGGAGGACACACTTCAACAAACAGCGCTCCAGACAACAACCATAAACTAGCTGACAGGGCCACTCTGAAAAGTGGGGGCTATGCCCCTGGTTCAGACATTTACCATTATTTATCTACAAGTAGAAGTAGGTACGGTAGTCACATCATGTACATGTAGCAAACACCAACCATGCCACATGGCTACATGTAGTTTAAAACACACACATTCCCCACAACACGTATACACACGGCGACAGCATATCCTCACAGACAGCAATATAACTCTGTACACAGCCACTTGCACAAGGCCTACCACACTACCTGCAAAAGGAGGTCGCTGAGAACGAGGAAGCCTTTACCGAGCAACATCTGCTGCTGCACTGTTGTGCTCTGTTCCAGGACATCAACAAGTAGTTGAAGAAGAGAGGAGCTATATGATGCACAGTGTCACAGACAGGGAAACATGCGTTCGTAATGCAGCAGCAGCAGCTAGTAGCACTCAACTCAACTGACTAGATATTATAATACTTCAAAGAAACACACTGGCAACATGTGAACACTAAAGAATTCACATACACATCAACATGATGCTACCTTTGCCATCAAACTCACAAGAACATGACTGGAGTTCGGAATGTAGGTACCACGGCCCTAAAAAAAATGCAACACCTTGCTGGCAGGTGCAATAGATGCACAAGGGCTAGATTGAGGATAATTACCTTCAGTTCTAGGCTAAAGAAATCACTGCAGTGTATACTACGTACATGCTGGGACATGTCAACACAATCACCACCAGGGGCAGGTTACATACCCCCCTCCCCACATACAACCAGAATTTGAAGATGTCCGTAAACAGTAGCAAGAAACTAACCAGAGTTGATAGTCCGGCTGCAGCCCATTGTCCAGGCTGAAGTGGGGCAAGTCAAGATGATGGAACAATGGAAACAACACCTAGCAACGACACCAGCAACACCGCATCACAGCATCACAGCACACAGATACTACAGCAGGTCAAAACAAAACAGGGAACACCTGAGTGACCTAACATCACTGACAACTAGACAAGCCGTGCACAATGCTGTTATGAACATTGTGGACAAGGCTGCCACAGCCCACAGCCCTGCTTCATATGCAGTAATACTGCAATGTGATACAAAAACAGTTTATCCCCGAAGCTATGCTAAAGGTGACACGATTTGTAGCGTCTGGCGCCAGCCAGGGTCCACAGCGCTGTATTTGTATACTCGTGTGTGTGTGGTCCGGCACAAACCATGTGACTAGTTTTACCAGGCCTGGTGCGCTATCCCGTACATGCTCCGTACTGTACCGTCAAAGAGACCTGGTTAATTTATCATAATTGCATGTGGGATTAGACAGTGGGCAGAACCGTAAATTCAAAAGAAACAAGTGACTTGCTTTACGACAAAAAAACCTGCGAGAGACAAAGTTTAAGGAAAGTTCCACTTGTCTCCAAAAAAATTTCATTGCATCATGTCAATGTCCGTCCCATCCACAGCACAATACAAATCACATGCATTGTCTATGGTGTGCAAGAACAGAAATTATAGTTGTCCCATACCTCAACACCTCCAATAGAGTACAGTGCACTGCGAAAACTATGCACTGCCATCGGGCGCACACCCTGAGGATTCACAAATACAAATGTGTGCACACACATGAACATGCGCATGCACATTTGCACATACACCCGGACACACACACACGGACACATGTACACACGGACACACACACACACACACACACACACACACACACATGCACACATACGCATATACAAATATATAGACACATGCCAACATGTGAGTACATTATAGCATAACAAGAGCTAAAGACCAGTTGGTACCCTTCCAGCTAAAGACAATGGAAGCGGAAGCCAGGAAAACACCCGACGACAAATGAAGATCCGCAGCAATGGACCAGCTCCACATTGTGAGAGCCGTGGGCCAATAGCCCCGGTCAGAAGGCAGTCTTGCCTGTTCATATGGTGAAGTAAAATAAAGAAACAACAACAACATGCATGTACACTTTCTAAGTTTCTACTGCTGCTGCTGCTGCTGCTACCAGGCATCCAGAGCACATGTTGCATGCTCCCTTGATGAAGTTGAAATAATGAGAGAGGAGATGCCCAGAAGAGCAATTATATGTAGGGGAAAGTGGCAAAACATCACCAATGAGTCAGAGGTGCCATTTCCTCTGTGCATGTGTGCGCGTGCGTGCGTGTATATGTTGTATGGGGGGGGAGGGGCATGTAGTCTTAGTGAGAAGATATGGCATGAAGAACTAACTTTGTGTGAGCATTGGTGCCCCATGATATAGATGATGTATGTGGCAAAGGGAACAAGAGTGATGCCTGATGGCATCCTGTGATGGCAGTGCTGTGTTTATGGTATAACAGTCATTTGGTGGGATACGGTGCAGGAATTGTTTGTAACTTGAAAAGATGTACATCATCCATGAGTACATGTGAGAGCGGAGATGAGGCAAGAATGACAAGATAGCATCCAAGGTAAATCGACATAAGTGGCTAAACCAGCATTCAGCATTAATCACAGTATGAGGGCATTGTGTGGCTGAACGTGGTGCATACCAACATATCAATATCCCACTAACCTCGAGAAGAGTAGCATGCGGTGAGTGAACAAAGAACGTTGGATTGGTAGTCGGCGAGGACTCTAAGCACAGCTGACCATCACATGCCTTTGGGCTGTACATGAACACGATGGAGTTGGACAGCTTGCCATCATACAGGAGCTGACAAAAGACAACAACAAAAACAAGATAAAAAGAGCATGATGAAAAGAGTCACCAGCGCACATGACCCATACGTTCTACCGTAGCTGATGAGTAGCACTTCAGCATATGTGTACAAAATTACAAATGAAGCAAATGCCCTGCAAAACTTGACAACACAGTGTATAACACTTCCCGTCACTGCTTGGTATCTTGATCAGTAACTGGCTCACAAAGATGCTCATCCTGGGTTTAGCTACACGTAAAGGGGTGTGATGACAATGGTGCTGGGCATGCTGGCATGCTGGTGCTACCATGTGGAATTCTGCAAAAAATATTCCACAACCTATCGATGTCACAAAGTACAAATCCTGTATGCTACTCCTCCCACAAATGCGAATTTTATTACTTTCTTTTGAGTGCATACGGGAAAAATTCATCATGCCATCTATACGTACGTGTTTTAAAATCAGCTGAAAACACCCAAGTCACCCAAGTCACCCAAGTCACCCAAGTCAGGGTTCTCTAACTTGTGAGATATACAGTTTGGAACATTCACAGGCATTTACCTTGCGTTCATGGTTCAAAATAACACGGTCACTCTCACCAGGAAACTTGAATTGACCCTAACAAGCACAACATTCACAGAGCAACAACAGAACAGTTTTAACCAGTGTGCTTATAAAAAGGGCCCTCAGCACAAGCAACCAACTTCAAAGTAAAAAGTACACATCTGCAAAGCAAGCTAAACAACAGTCAGGGTCACCAGTGCACTTCGACTGCCGCATGGTAGCAACACGGCAACCTACCACAAGGGCCAAGACAATACCATAAGACATACACATGTATTGTGCTGAAGTGCGCTGGACTCAATGACTGACTGAATACCTTGTAGGATGGACCGAGTGCAGACAGTGCATAGATGTGATCAGCTGATAGAGGCTCTTGAAAGAGATAGAAGGCAGTCATTTGCCCACTGAAGACATCGTTGGCTGAGGCAGCTGGCGATGTACCAAGGTAGCACTTATCGAATGGCTGTACACAGCAGGGAAAAATGAACATACTTATATAAATAATAAACCAGAACTTGACACAAAAGTCTCTAATAAAAAAAGTAGTAAAGTTTGTACGTCCGTTACAACCGGCTATACAGTTGTATTGAGAAACACAACCAGCTACAGCTTAGGAAGTTCCGCTTGTGCCAGGCCATCACCAGGCCTGTGATACCAGGGTGGCAGATGCAGCGCCTAACGGCGATGGTGAGGTGGTACGTCTCACAACCAATGCCCGACAAGGGGGCGAACCTCGTTAGCTGCAACCAAAAAGTCTCTAATACTCATCACAAACTCCCTGCTGTTCGTACTGTATTTTAGTATGTTATAAACTGATCAACTACATGTACTGATAAGTGCAACACGCAGAAGAGAATGACTAATTCGTTGCAACTCCGAGTTTCACGCACGAGGCGATCATCAGGCAACTGATCGCCTTGTGTGTGAATTATTCATCCTTTCATACTTGTAAGTACATGTAACACTGGCCTTGGGCATCGAGCACTCTTTCGGACAGCAGCCTCCAACCTTTCCGTACTACTGATAACTTAGTGGTAAGTATCCATTTATTTCTGGAGAGTCCTTCAAATGAAGTATGAATGAATGAATATAGACAGGGATACACATACATTGCTCAGTGCTCAGTAGATACTCTGCCACTAAACTGCAACTGTCGCAGGTATGCGAAAACAGGAGATGGAACCTACTCAAGTACACGCATACAAACAGCTGCATGGTATGAGTAACAGACCGTTCCATGGGAACTAAATCACTAGTAATATGGCTACCGGCCCATCATCCACAGTATGTCAATGGGTTACAGAAACCAGTGTTTGGGGAAATATCGGCAAGGGAAAGAAAGTCTTCATATCGTTGCATGAGTCTACTACAGTGTAGTACCTCTTTGGTAGTGACAAACGGCAACTCAGCTTTAGAAGCCAATGTTCCGTTAACATAGCACTGGACCTCGTTAGCTTTGAGACGATTGAACGTGTGCACAATAGATACCATGAACCACTGCAGATGTACATCACGCGCGCACGCACACACACACACACAACACACACACACACACACAACACACGCACGCACACACACGCGCGCACACACACGGACACACATACATACACACATACACAAGCACACATGCAAACACACACAGGTGCACACATCCACACGTGTGTGCACACACACAAACACACACATACATACGCATACATACACACATCATTACTCACAATGCTGCTGGTGTGTAGTGAGAGCAAAATTAATTAATGCACCATTGTATACCTGATGAGGGCAATTTTGCCGAAACGTTGTAAAAATTGATTGAGAAATGAGTTCGAGTTTGCAGAGTGAATGGGAAGAGAGCGAGTCTGCTCTGAAACCTTTTTTTCCTATGGCACAATGCACAGACAAAAAGAGTCAACAAAAGGGTATGATGGAAAAGAAATCGTAGCTGTCAGATATCAGAGGAGCAGCTAACATCCATGGTAGACTGTACAGAAGGGAATCACTGCAATGGTCTGGCACATAAACTAATACATCACCTTTTCACTTTCTATGTAAAAAGTACTAAAAACCAACCTATACTAGTTCTTTGTCTCTCACCTGCCTGGGCTGAAAAGGGAAAGCTACCTGGTGAGTCTGTGGCTTGCCCTTAGCAGCCTTGGCAGAGCAGGCTGTTACCACCAATGTATGAGCACTAAAGTGAGCTGAGTAGCCAAAGCCTTTGCCCGTGCGAAACCTACCATCAACAAAGAAAGAAGCATAAACACATTCAGCCATGGAATGATAACGCATACTACCGTAAAATCCCGCCAGAGCGCCCCGTCTCTCCCATGCGCCCCTCCCTGACTTCTTGCCAGGGCCGTGAGAATCCTCGTATTACTCTGTGAAGTGTGATGGCGTACCGCACTGCAAATGCGGGCTCGACCCCGTTGGAAATGTACGCAGCAGTTCACAAGCTCTTGACCAGGGATCGCACAAACCCTGGGTTTTGATGGGTCTGCACAACTCCCTGCTCTTGACCTTTGGTAGGTGTACGAGACGCACGCACAGTTTGTAGGGTGAGTACTTTTTTATGTAGTACCGAATGTGGCAAGTAGGACTCGCCTATCCGCCCCTCCCCACCTGGACCTACTCGAAGGGTCCATTTCCATTTCTCCAAAACCTGGACTAGGAGAGAGTTAGATTTTTAGGCAAGCTTTCCACAATCAGGACAGGTCTGCAGGACAGGCTTGATATACTTAAAATTTCACAGACACGTACCAATTTTCAAGCTAAATTCGATTGGAAACCCCACAGACCTCCACTAATCCAGTGTAAGAGGCCAACGGGGCGGTGATACATCAGCTCATCAGCCAATGTGAGGTGGTGATCAGGGGCGTCGGAAGCAGTTTAACATTGGTGCGGCCAAAGTGTGAGAGGGGGTCGGGGGGTCCTCCTCCGGGATTTTTTTTGAAAATTGGGCTTAAAAGACCATAATATGAGAATTAAGAATATGCATGCTGATGATACACCGCATTAATGCAGTGTCGATGTAAAACATGGTGCCTGTACAAGAGCCGACAAGCCATAAACAACGTTGAAATGTTAAAAAATAAAATAAAAATAAAATCGAAAATAATTATTGCAAAGCCGCACCTGCCGCACCGGTTCCGACGCCCCTGGTGATACTATCAGCTCATCAGCCCCATGCAGTCCACTACAGATGTTCTTTGTCTGCCACATGGATTTGCAACTAACGTTTGCCTACAGCAGAATCGTCTTCCTGCATCCCTGTATTGTAAACAAATACTTGGAAGTCGAAGGCTCAATGACTCAATGACTCAATGTGGTCGGCTTGAGCAACAATGATTGTTCAATGCTGATTGTTCAATGCTCCCCCCCCCCCCCCTTCAGCAACAATGATAGTGCCATACTGTGTGCAGTGCAGTGTACTTCTGCTGCACTAGCTCACCAGTATAGGAAAGGCTTGGCAATGGCCATGTTGACACCAGGCTGTGGGTCCAGGCGAATCCATGTGTGTATAGTGAAGCCTGGCTGCGTGGGCCACTTGGCTAGAGGTGGAATAGTTACAGCCTGAACACACAGATTGGCAGATTGGCATTCAGTACACATGACCAGCATGTAGCATGCCAATGTACTGTCATGATCATACAACAGTTACTGTACACTGATAACAAAGCATTATGAAGCACACCCACCCACACACACCCACACACACACACACACACACACACACACACACACACACCCGCACCCCCCCCCCCCCCCACACACACACACATACACACACACACACACACACACACACACACACACACACACACACACACACATAAACGCGCGCGCACACGTGCGTACACACACGCGCACACACACACATATACACACACCCGCACACATACACAATCAAACATGCACACACATGCACACACGTATACACACGTAGAGACACACACACACACACACACACACACACACACACACACACACACACACAAACACACAAACACATACCGCTTCTCGGGCACCATTGAAGCTGAAGAAGACGTCAGGACTGTCCTTGCCCGTGATGTAACGCAGCGCATGCACAAGACGACTTGCATGTTGAGGCTGTCGTCAGTAATAAGCCACACAAATATAACACAGATCATGATGCGTGACTGCTTCAGAAACAACCATGGCTGCACTGATATACAACCAGAACACAGTAGCAACACTGCAGTATGCAAGCACTAGCATTAACATAGAACCAAGAGTACATGAAACCCAGAGTGTGCAGCTCGGATGGGTTGCTGTCACGACAAAATTCCGGGATTACATCACTTTAGTGATGTAGTGCGTATAAGCAGGATTCAAGCAGGTCTCTTTCTGCACAACTGCAGCTCAGTTGTACGCACTACGCCACTTCCCGCCTCAAATCTGCACCAGATATGATGTAATCCCGGAATTTCGCAGTGAGAGACACCCATGCAGAAAAAGTCAGAAGCTGCACACTCTTGGTTTCATGTACTCTTGGTGGAACACAACTCTGCACATAGCGCCTCTGACAGCGCAAATGTCACACCACATGGTCCACAGGTGCTGCAAGTATGATTTGTACTACCCTTTAGCGGGAACACAGTCTAGACCTAGCAGATACTTGTCCCCTTTGAAGGCTTTCGTTTAGAGAGTGCCATTTTCCAGTGTTCACTGAGAAACCTCCTGGACACAAGTGAGCTTTCAGTTTTTCACAGCTGGCGTGCCTACAGCAAACCCAGACGGAGGTGCATACTCCTGGGGTACAGTACCAGCAACAATACTATGAAACCGAGGAGAAAATCTCTTTCGCGATAATGATAGATCACACATCGAGTTATCAGGCAAGACCACCAGAGAGAATGCGAGCTATCAGGCAAGACCAACAGAGAAATGGTTATTACCCAGATTTGAGTGTTGCGCTGAGGCAAATTGATTGCCTGCAGTGCAGTGAATAGTGTCCTTAGTCCGGTCACACTGATGTTGTAGCTGACAACGGCTGTCAGAACTTCCACTATCTTGTCTGAAATGGGTGAGACAATTCACATTCGCGCGCACGCACGCACGCACGCACACACACACACGCACACACACAAAGTCTGTATCAATCTTGGCCTGGAGCTGATTTACAGTGGCGTGCATTGCACATACACAGCAGGATGATCCACCAGCAGCAGCATCCTATGAGGCTACACATCTACCTATTTAGAAAGTACATCATGAAGAATATCTACAGGTGCATGTGCAGAGTATCGTAAAGAAGTAGAGTGGAACTCTGAAAAGACGTACCCCAAGTGGACCAGGAAACTGTGTACTTAGTATCCAATGTGCTTCTTATCCAAACATACTTTACTATTGGGCAACACACCCACCCATGGCCATACCCCAGACAATTTCCGTACTAAGCTAGTGTATGCCTTATAAGTTATAAAGGTACGCACTAGGTGAATTCCACTGCACACGTACAATCAAATCATCTACAAACAGGAGACGGGGGGGGGCAGGGACTACTGACCAGCAACAGATGCATCATTAGTGAGTAAGAGATGGCTCAAGCAATGGCTCAGCAGATCTTTGTCAGTGCACGCCTGCACGTTCAGAAGGCTACGCTTCAAGATCACAGCAAGTTGACTCCATATTTCAAGCTGCAAGAAAAACAACAGTCAACCAGCACACCATACGCATAGCACAAACTATTATTTCTTGCTATTAGTTATATTTGCCCAGGATGTGGCTTGTAGATGGAGAGAACAGTGGTTGAGCACAGCTGGTGATAATGAAGACACCATAAACTGCCGCCATGTTACAGCCATCGATAGCAAGCACAGATACAAGAGAGGCAGGTAGTACCTTGAGAGCATTGGACCCATGTTTGGCAAGTTCGAGGATCAGCAATACTATGTTTGGATCCTTGATGCGGAAGTTGCTTTCAGCGTCAAACGTTCCACCTACAAGCTGAACGAGATACAGATGGGATAGTGACATGATCAGAGGCATAGCGAGGTGAATGATATCATGCCACATCTAAATCACTGAACTGTGCACATGCTTTGGTATATAAATACTAAAAAAAAACACAGTATGAAAATAAACTCCAACAGTGGCACATGACATCTATTACTCCTGGTGATTTGGCACCAGCCTGGAATTTCACGACTCACGTGAAAGCTGGTCAGTCTGACTTTAGCCCAAATGTATGAACACCACCACCCTCAAGAATCAAGGCACAGGTGCAGCTCCAAAAGCAGTGGGCACGAGTTGAGCAGACAAACCACTTGGCCAAAGACTGAAAATCCTCTTTGCTATACTCATGTCTATAAATACCATAATTATCATGTCAGCCCATGACTTCCCAGTTCAGGCTTTTAAGGTACCGTTCTACGACGTAACCAATGAGCTGTTGTATCTACATTATCTTGGGAAGAAGGCTTGGGTGGGCTGATAATAAGTTATAACAGTGCTTGGATAAGTTATGGTAACTAACCGTCATACCCAGCACAACTGTGAGTGCAAGTTTGTAAACAATCTTTAATTGGGGGGGGGGGGGGGGGGGGGGGGGTAAAAAGTCAAAAATCTAACGAATACAGGTCTACCCTCGTTTAGTAGACCACCCCGGGGGTTTCAAAATTGTTGTCTTATAACGAGTATTATCTACTATCCGGACTTGCATGTACGCGTTTCAGGGTCAGGGGATTTTGGATCGTTCTCTACAAATGAGGTTTGTCTTGTGACCGATGTCGTACTAACGAGGGTAGACCTGTACAAGTAATTACTGGTGACTGGGAGTACTCTCAAACAAGAGCATACAGTCACATTTCCAGAAAAGAGGAGCTTCCAGTCAGTATTCAGCAGCACTAATCAGTAATAATAATTATAATAATTATTGACCCCTTTCCATCATTAACACAGGTGACAACTATCAACGCCCACGAAAACAAATATAGCTGGTATGGAGAACTACGAAGAGCACACTGGGTGACTGTTCGGGTTCTTGTTGTAGGCCTCACTTTACACATGTAAAATTCCCCTTGCAAATAATTATCAATTTACCAAATTTAGAATTGGCTTCAAAATGTTCTGATCCGGCTGTCCATTCTCAATGTCCACTAAAAGTGAAACGAACGATGGATAAATGGCAGGAGTGCGACCTCGGGCATCTCCACCTTCAGCCTGCATCCTTCTAGATGCTTGGTACCAAGGAACCCATCCGTCACAGCCGAGAACAAAACAAAACAGTCTTCTAAAAACAACAACAATGTACCAGGTGACCAGCTTTTTTGATCTTCTACAACAAAATCAGCCCAGCAAAACTTGTGGGTGGGAGTAGGGACGCTAGCGTACAACTACGAAGACCGATCCGGTGCTCTGGACAGATCTGACTCTTGTCGTGTGATGATAAAAGTCACAAAAAAAATCGATTTTCATAGTGCATGCAGTGAATTGAAGGGCCAAAATATGTACCTGGTAACAGTTTGCTGAATATATCTATGTGCATCATCAGTATTGTAGTACCGAGTGTGTGGATCGGACATCACTATTTCCTTATAAATCTACCTTCCACTGGGAACCTCTGGTATACCGGTAGCTCGCTAGCTCGGAATTGGAAATGGAAGATCTTCACAACGTGAGTCATTTTTTTTTTTTCTGAATGAGGGAATGTGCAGCACATTTTTTTAGGGAAACACAGTCATGTACAGCTTTCGTGGAGACACATGTATGTAGTTGAATGTAGAGCATTTCATTTTCAATTTATCATGGGAACACGTACTTACTTTTCTTCTATCCATTCATGCAAACATGGTCTCTCTGCTGCAGATGCCACTTCAGGCTCACCAAATTTTCCGGCGTGGCCCATCATCAGGTTAAAACAGGCAAACTAAATTTAAACAGCCAATGGATTGAGTAGATATGCTGTGAGGTGCTGTAGGAAAGTGATCAGAAGAATGTCACATTATGTGAAGAATAACCAAATGTGTCAGATAGGTCACCCTTGTGTGTACGTGTGGAGTGTAGCAGCCGCGCTAGTGAAAGGTGTTGGGAGAAAGAGAGGGAGAGAAGTAGAGAGCTGTGTGTGTGTATGTGTGTGTATGCGCGTGTGTGTGCGCGTGTGTGTGTGTGTGTGTGTGTGTTAGTGCGACATAGAAATAGAATGAAGTGTAGCTGGAGCCATACGTGTTTAATAATTAGGTCAAAGATGAAGAGAAATCCAGTATTTGCTAAGTATGGTACAACCAGCTAGCAACACATACACCAAACAGTATTGTGCCATTGTGTGCGATAATACAGTCTATCACAATGCCAACATACTTCTCACTGTGGTTTACACTATGCCCAGCAGTTCCAGCCACGGTCACTGTGTACAACAAAGTTCGTCCGTGATAGGCATCCAAGTGTAAACAGCAGGGCATAGATTAACGGCCGGACATCGGACATTTTCCGGCCATTTTCGGCCACTGACTGGACGTTTTCAATTTCACCGGACATAGTGTCCGGTCAAAAAAGTAAAAAAAAAAGAGCAGCGACCTTTCGACCTTTTTATGCAGAGTTGGGCTTTCTTCGGAGCTTCGTGCCAAATGCGACTTGCATATCGTACAACTAACACGTACACCGTAGTCTCAGGCGTAAACTTCACTATATTTACTTGATCCGCCTGTAGCAACGCGTTGTTGCTACAGTCAATTCACACAGCACGCTGTGGACCTGTGGTGGGCTGACAAATGTCGCGGATTGCCAAGGGAACGTGCTCCAGAAGCTACTGGCACCATCAGTTCCTCACCTGAGATGAGCGGTGTACTTGACCTGGAAGACTGGGATGCCTTCCTCGCCGAGTAAGAATATCAGCTGCAACTGAATTCTTGACTGCAACGCTTTCTTGTGCATACATTTGTCGTCAGTAAATAGTTCAGTTTCGAATACAAATAAATTGGCGAATTGTACATAGTAATGTGTGAGATACGTCCACATAATGAGTCATTGTGAATATACTTCAGTACTACTAAAAAAAAAGAAGAAACACCCTGAAAATGTGTTGTGGAAAATGTCCTGAAACAGGGACTGTAGTTGGAGGCTGCTTGACACAGTGTGAAGTATGATTGTATTGTGATAGACTGTAAAGTTGCACATAATGGCACAACACTGTCTGGTGCATGTGTGTATGTGCGTGCTAGCTGGTTGTACCGTACTTAGCAAATACTTGTCTTCATCTTTGACTTAATTGACACGTACGGCTTCAGCTACATTTCATTCTATTTCTATGTCGCACTAACCCATTCACACACAAACACAGCTCTCCCTATCTCTCAACACCTTTCACCAGCGCTGCCACCAGCCACACATACACACCTATGTCGTACATTTTGTCTCTGTCTTCACGATCTTCTCATCACTTTTCTACAGCACCTCACGACACATCTACTCAATTCCTTGGTTGTTAGATTTTCATTTTACTGTTTCACCCTGATGATGGTCCAGGGCCGAAAATGTTGGTAAGCCTGAAGTGGCATCTGCGGCAGAGAGACCATAGTTGCATGTTTGGATTGAAGAAGAGTAATGTGAAAATGGCTGCAACGGAGTTTGTGAATCCTTGCTAACTTACAACCTTAGAACACATGCATGTCGCCCGTAAGAGATAGCTCACAGCAATATCCAGATCGTTGAACGGAACATGGTAGAGGAGTTATGGACACCACAAGTGCGTCTACTTGAATCTTTGAATCTCTCTCCCTAATCTGCAGTATCGCCAGTTCCTCATGCAGTTCAACACGATGTCAGAGAAGTGCTTCACTGTTTGTACAGCTGATTTTTCAAGCCGGTCTTTATCGCAGGCTGAGGTTAGCTGACTTTGTAAAATTCTGTGCGTGTGTGTGTTTAGACTATTCATTTTAATTTTGTTTACTGAAAACTATGCCAGTTTACCAAGGATGCTGGCTTATACTTCATCCGGAAACAAAAACTTCATGACTTCGACCGCTTGTCAGTTATGATGAATTGAGCTCTGAGGAATTGAGAGATACTGACTTTGTGAGACGTAATCAGTGCGAAGTTTGTTTGTGTAATATTGTACACACTCCGAAGCAGTATATCCACTCACTGTGATGAACTTTTATTCCGCTAAGCCAAATTTCTTGAGCACAGTAACTTCTTTAGAATGTGGATGAAAAAAGTTACGAAGATTTTGTTTCCAGAGGAAGTAAAGTGCTGGATCAAAGAGGGGCAGCCGTATTTGTGTTGATGTTGGTGTAGATGGTGTACATGCACATGTACTGCATTTGCTTGTACTTGAACAGCATCACAAATAGCGCCCTGACTGTAAGAACTAGTTTGCTCATTATTAGTGTGATCACCCAGAAAACTATGCTCATTGTCTTTTCTAACATCTATCTTTGTGTCGGTGGGTGGTCGTCTATGCTTTCAGAAAGACTGCGTTGAAGCTTGTGTCAACAAGCACGTAGCTGTCAACCACCGCACCATGAAGCAGTTTCTACTTGTTGGCCCTGCAGCTGACCGCATGCTGCAGCAGGGCATTACTCCCTCTGCTGATATGGCAGCAATGCCACCACAGCAGCAGCAGCAGCAGCAGCAGCAGCAACGAAGATAGCAGTGGCCATTAGCCTGATTTCACTGTATAGTTAGTTGGGACGGCAAGAGAGGTGACCACACCACCAATGTTCATCCTGGCGTTTTGTGAATAGCACCGGGTGTTGCCTGTATCTCGCTTGCTTATATAGCTCTCTGGCGACGGGAGCTCAACTATAGCATCTTCTTGAAGTACCATCTGGACAGTGAACTGAGTGGTGCAGTCCAACGGCCCAACGGGTTCACCGTCTGCTAAAGTAGGCTTCTCATGATCTGCTTTATATGGCGACACCCTCTCATGGTGCTCACCGACGTGTTACAGTTGGAAGTGGAGTAACTAACCTGTGACTGCTACGGTAACTATGGTAACTATGGTAACCACCAGTATGTCACTCACACTCCCTGGAGACACTCACTTGACTACTTGTAGTCTGAGCGTACTGGACTATGCTTATCCTGGCAGTGATAGGTTTGGGGTAACTTGATGATCAACTCATCTTGACCCAGCTGTACACCTCTGCCTTTGGTTTTGGTGTATGTGCTTGTCCTCCACTGTTTGACGGTGATCACCACAAATGACCACTGCCGTCTTTCCCCAGTATCCATGTCAGACAACCCTTGCGGCACGGCACGCTTGTGCTATTGCTCCGGCTGGCGTGTTCGTAATACAGCGGTCATTGTTTAGAATGCTGCAACTTTACATGTACCTGATCTTTGACTCATTAGGATTCCTTGCAATTGGCTTGGATATTTGCTGCACGTTTTCCTCTTCGTGTAATGCTGGTTGTTACATGCAAGTCTTTTCTTCACAATAATTATGTTTTCCATGCCTCTCTGCTGCTGTACTAGTTTGATATCATGCCGAAAAGGACCGCGTCGATGTAGTCTCTCTCATCAATCAACGTAATACAGTAGGTATCGGTTATAGCGTGGGTGTTTGAAAAACGACTTTCTATTCTTATTTCCGATATTTCTTACACACGATAAATCAAGTGTGGCATATCATATGCATGTGCGCAGGGGCAGGAAGATCATCGTTCAATGCAACGCAGTACTTCTGTCCATGTGGGTGGTCATAGTCCCATAAGCTTACATGTGGCTATGCAAAATGAGTTACATGGCCACAACAGTTGAATCTGCAGCACTACGACGCAACGAGAGTCACATCAGAACGGAATTGGACAGATGTTATTACTACAGGCGATACACTTTGTACTAATTTGGCATGTTTCGCTACACAAAGTCCATTCTTAGGACCGATATATTCTACTATGGGATAAAATTGCTTGTAAGAATAAATGTGCACTTGAAATCCATGTTATGATTATGAAAACATGCGGGTTCATTCTTGTAGGCAGTATATTCTTTTACACGACCACGCTATAACCGATACGCACTGTACTTTTTATTGTGCACCAGAAAGGAAATGAACTTTGGTGAGAACGAAATTGGCAGATCCCACAATGAAATATTGTTGGGAGCTTTTTACTCTTGATACTGTGTAGGTCTTCTAGGGGGAAGTCCCTACAGCACGGGAAATTCCCTTGCGCTTGTTTCGAAATTTCAAAAAAGAAAGAAAGAAGAAAATGCAGTGACCATGCATGATCATGCTCAGGTCACGATCCTTGGCCTTCGCATTCTGCTTGAACTCGATCGAAGCAAGAGTAAAATTAATAAGCTGGGAACTTATAACTGATCGAAGGTGCAGACAGTAAGAAAAAGAACACAGCTACAGATCAGACAGTCAGTATCTGAAGGAGATAACGAAAGGCTAAATTTTATGAGTTCTTGACAGACCCTTCTAGGCTCATGATTGTAAGTCTACCAAGTAACATAGTTGATACAGCGTCTCGTACTGCTGCTTACCGAGTTTACTGGTTGAGGAACTACTTGTACCGGTAAGTACAGTGCACGCTGTGTTGGGAATACAGAATGTACATGTACGCGCACATAGAGATAGCATATTTTAGAATATTCACCACGTGCAATACACTACACGTAGAATGTAGATCTACTTACTGCCAAAACAAATACATGTGTCATAGCTTTACTCTTCAGCAAGGTTGATTCTCATTCTCTACGAAAACTAGTCTTGATGAAAGACTCTGTTTTACCCTATGTGCAATGGATGCAGATACACAAGTCAAGCCTAGGAGTTGCAATAAATCAAGCATGGCACGTAACCATTGGTCGCATGCATTGGCAAGCGTAGTCAAAGACAAGAAGATGTGCGTGGAAGAAGATAGCCGAACCGTGACCATTAAGGATGGCTACCCCAAAGCCAAACATCACTACCTAGTTCTGCCGACACCCGTGCAAACACGTGGAGTTGCCAGTCTGGACAAAACGGATGTGGCATTGGTGCAGCACATGTTGCGGCGCGGGGAAGAACTGGCTGACCGACTGACAGCCAAGGAGCCTAGTGTAAAGTTCCACTTTGGCTTTCACTCCATTCCCAGTATGGTGCATCTTCACATGCATATGATCAGCCAGGACTTTGATTCGCCGAAACTGAAGAATAAGAAACACTGGAATTCGTTTACGACTGAATTCTTCCTGGATGCAGAGGAAGTCATTGAGCAGCTGAAACGTGATCGCAAAGTCACCGTCAATAAACAGGAGGCCGAAGATTTGCTGAAGCAAGACCTGACCTGCCCACGTTGCAAAGCTGTTGTGTCGAATTTACCACGCATGAAAGATCATTATGCACGGTGCAAGGCAAGCCCATAGTTGCAGCTATGACCACCGCTAGTGCAGCTTTGAACTTCCTAATGCAAACACTGCATCATACGTACATGCAGTGCACTAGTGTTCACCATCTACATCCACGTCTTATCTTTCTTTCTTTTCATTCTATTTTTAACACTTTGTTGTGCCTGTCTAACATTGTGTGTAGTGCAACACGTTCCTTACTCTAACAGTACAGCTGCCAGCGTACTGCTCACAACAGTCTGTCCCCACGAAATTGTAATCTAGTACAGTCTGACTCTTCTCTTGATGTATTGCCAGGGAGTGGGAGTCATGTTGTACTGCTTCCTGGTAACACGCAGCAGAGTCACACGCCCAAGAACGTCATTTCCGGGGTCTGGCTGGGACATTCTTTTCTATTTTCTTTTTGCGCAATCTGGCTGTGCTCCTATAGCACGTTCTTAGACCGAAGTCGAACTTGATTGTATTACCGTATTATCTCCATTATAAGCCCAGCGCTTATATTTTTTCAACCAGTCCGGACCCGGGCTTATATTAGAGACTGGGCTTATAATTTTTAAACCATCTGGTACATGCACATAAATTGACATAATACAGTACGTTGCTTATTATTTTTCATAATATCAGTAGCACAAAGTTCCCCAGCAGTTACCGGGACTGCAGTTCTGAGCTTCCTGGTACACTGAGTGAGTCTGAACTTTAGATCTCGGGGATCACAGACGTTTACCACAGCAATCAGCATGTGTTTTAATATGTGATGAATGATGTCAAACATGCATGGGCATGATCCATACAGTCCAATATTAAAGCCCTGCGCTTATATTGGAGACTGCGCTTGTATATCTTCGAAGCCCTATTGGAGTGTGCTTATAATAGAGACTGGGCTTCTACAAGAGACTGGGCTTGTAATAAAGATAATATCAAGAGTCCATACATGGGGGGTTATGGACTCTTGGGGTTATGGACTCTTGATAATAATTATGGTATACACTTCATAACGTAGATCTACACATGTCTAACAAAATAAAAAAGATTACTAAAAGAAAGGACCAAAAAGTTTACTTGTCCTTTTGAAGTAATAAATAATAAATATCCATAGTTTGTCCAACACTAACAGTCAAAAGCAAGATATTGTGGAGTCAGAAGGTGCAATAGTTAGCACAATACTGACTGATGTGATGCTGACCATGTTCTGAATGCATAAAATACCGCTCCATGTGCAAGGCAAGTTGGTTTCAAACCATGGGGAAAGTGTGGTGTTTGGTTTCTGCAGTGCACGGAAGGCAGCGTGCTGCACATCTGGCCTATAGAAAAGAGTTCACAGTTGCATACTCTTGCATTATGGACTCCTAGCAGAGACTTATTGAATGTCTCATGTACAAACTGTGAAATTCTAAGAAAGCAAACTGCAAAGCAAAAAAAGCAAACTAAGGGTGCGTTCTTATATCCTCTGGCTTCTAGAAGAAGAAGAAAAGAGAAGTCGAAGAAACTGGGATTACTCAAGAACGGGTCTCGAAGAATTCCGAGATATTTTCCACATGTCAAGTAAAATAAAGCGTCAAAAGGGCCGCGATCTTGAGTGATGAATGTATGTGCGTATGCGAAAAGGGAAATGCGTACACTCATGATGAACACGTGGCTTTTAGTCGTAGTTCGCATGCGCTGATCCCAAACCGCGGGAATCTCCAAGTTTCAACCACCTCTGAAGCTTGGAGAGCTTTGGAGAGCCTCCTAAAAGTCGGAGAGGATATAAGAACAGCTCTCGAACTTTTCGGAGAGTTTCCAACTTTTCCGAGAGGATTTAAGAACGCACCCTAAGAAAGCAAACTGGCCCATGATCACAGTTGCAGTAATCACCCCCTTTCCGTTACTTTTGTGGTATTCCACATTGCTACTAAAAAACAGTCGTCAGTGAAACGAGAGAGCTTGGAAGCTCAGGGCCCTACGCTATGCTTTTTTGCCTTGATGACCTAGACAAAAAAAGCATAGAGATGTTATAAATTCATATAAATTTCTCCTCTTTTTTTAGACATAACCTGGGATTCGAACCCGCACTATCGCCCTGCATGCATCCCCCGATACACTTCGCATACTCGTACTTATTCTTCCAAGTTGCTTCACGTTATGATCTTGCATTTGAAAGCCCTATTTGAATATGCATTGTGGCCAGCCGTCTTTGATTGTACGGTACGGGACAGGTACGGTCGAGGATAATACGGCACCGCCTACCGCCTTGATGACCTAGGCAAAAAAAGCATAAGGATGTTATAAATTTTTCAATTCTCCTATTTTTAAGGCATAACCTGGTATTCGAACCCACACTATTGCCCTACATGCATTCCCCCATACACTTCGCATTCATACTCATTCTTCCCAGTTGCTTCACGTTATGATCTTGCGTTTGAAAGCCCTATTTGAATATTGCGGCCAGCTGTATGTGGCCAGCTGTGTTTGATGGTACGGTACGGTACGGGACAGATACGGGATAGCGCCAGGCGTGACACAAACACACAAATACCAAATTAAAGCTGTGTGTACCCTGGCTAGCGCCAGACGTTACTGAAGTAACGTCTTCTGCATAGCTACGGGAATAAAGTAACCTGGGGCTAACAAAAAATCACACGCTACCGAAAGAAAGTGTCGCGTAACCTTCAATATGGACACTTACTTCAATTCCCTACCCATACGTCACAAGAAGAAAACTGAACTCCTTTTCGCAAGCAAAAAAACCCTGGGGTGCTGCTCATACATCACATGCACTGACTCACAAACTAACAACAGACCAGAAATATCATTGTCACTATAATATAGTTCACACGACATGAACAGTCTACGACAAAACATGGGAAAGTTCAGTAAACTGTTACCTGTTCGAGTACATTATTCACCAGTTGAGACTGTTGAAACGGGAAGGGAGGGGTGGGTACATTCGGCCTATTTCAACATGTTCTCATATTTGGAGTCAAAGGAAAACCAGGTGGCACTGTACAGGGAGCGGCAAAAGAGGCAAGCTCACAGCACATCAAAAGAGGCAAGCTCACAGCACATCAATCTGCCACAAGCAGAATTACTCGCAAGCAACTAACTCGCACTTGGCTGTCAAATTGTGAGTTGGTGTGTGCTTTGGCAGCACACGTTCGAGAACTTCTCAGAAGGAAAGTGTCACTTTGACGTAAGAATTATACTCTGGACACAAGAAGTATACTCTGGATGGAAGAAGTATACCCTGGACGTAAGAAGTATACTCTGGACAAAATAAGAATAGCTGCACTGCAGCTCTATGGGTTTATGGATAGTTTCATGGGAGACTTACCAGACGTAAATGATGAAATACAGATAATGAGCGCACAGCGCCAAAATTCTTCAGGCTAGCATACCACACACACGCACACCGGATCTATCAACAAGTAATCACGACTTCAGCTGCTGTACAACCTGAATGCAAACACACCACAGCAGGCAAACAAAAACGTCAGCTGATGTGCAACCTGAATACACCGCAGGCAGGGGACAAGGAGGACCAATCAACCACATACCGAACGCTCATGACCCATGACCTGAAAGGAAAAACCTGATAACAACGTACTTCAAGTACAAGTACATGTACCTACAATGTGGATGCAGCAGCCACCAAAGGTACCTACCCTGTTAGCATTCTCCAATGATTGAATCATCTGCTTTAGTTCTTCCTTGTCCAACTCCAAGGCTACTTTCTGCGGACCTGAGTGGCCATCCAGGGATAAGTCGACACTAACAACCGGCTTACGAACGCTTGCCAGCTTGTCACTGGACATCATCAGCTGGTTAGAAATAGAACAACAACATCATACGAACATCATGATTCATATGAAAACAACAGCCAGAAAAGTACGCAATAGGTAGATGCAAGTTGCAATTCTTCCCATCTCAAAGAGTATCAAATATGGGCAGGGGAAGGGGGACTAAAAACTCTCTCAGCTTCCAGTGCGAGAGAGAGAGAGAGAGAGAGAGAGAGAGAGAGAGAGAGAGAGAGAGAGAGAGAGAGAGAGAGAGAGAGGAGAAAGAGAAAGAGAGAGAGAGAGAGAGAGAGAGAGAGAGAGAGAGAGAGAGAGAGAGAGAGAGAGAGAGAGAGAGAGAGAGGGAGGGAGAGAGACACACACACACACACAAACACACGCAATCTCGGGAAGATGATTTAGTTGGCTACTGAACCACCCAACAGCCAATATCCCCTGAAATCCCTGACTCTTATCTGAGTGGATTTGGAAATGACCCCCCGGCCCCCCCATGGGCTCACCATGCCGCAGGTGTAAACATAGAACTGACAGTATCAGGGTACTCTAATTTCAGAAATTTTCGGTATGAGGGCAAAAGGCCAGGTTAGGTGAACAGAAAAGTTAGGTACAGAGAAGCAGTTCCCTATTGGATTATGTGTGTTAGTGTTTGTTCGGTGTATTGAAATTTTAGATATGAAACAGATGCACCGAAAGTACCAAAAATAAAAGTACACCGAAAATTCGTGAAATTACAGTATCCGCCCCGGGATCCAACTAACAGTTAAATTTACCCCATCCTCACTGAGGATAATACTTGATACCAGTGTGGGTTGCTAAATCACAGTGGATCTTATGGACAAGCAGAGACAAAAGGTTTAAAAAAAGTTAATTCCCAAGATTGGCAAATCCATTGTCCAGCAGCCTTTATTGTGTACACGTTTGCTAACTTTGCTCAGTTGTTAGCATGTAGCACATGAGCAAGTGATCATGTGTGAATCATGTAGCACATGAGCAAGTGATCATGTGTGAATCATGTAGCACATGAGCAAGTGATCATGTGTGAATCGTGTAGCACATGAGCAAGTGATCATGTGTGAATCATGTAGCACATGAGCAAGTGATCATGTGTGAATCATGTAGCACATGAGCAAGTGATCATGTGTGAATCATGTAGCACATGAGCAAGTGATCATGTGTGAATCATGTAGCACATGAGCAAGTGATCATGTGTGAATGGCTGAAACCAATGTACATGTACATGGTATGTAGTGACCACCCAATCCTGTTTTGACGGATTGCCGACGACGTCTGGCTTCGGGATTCTGTACTACTGTACCCCTCCTGCAAAGATTTCCTGCGGTCATGAACCTTCCTTTTGCAAGCTACGCTCATGTGAAGACGGTTCGCAAAGGAGAGCCTATGAGCACCAGCTCTGTCGTCTTAAAAGTAACAAAGCAACAACGACGAGGACTACAACAACAACAACAACAACAACAACAACAACAACAACAACAACAACAACAATCTGCACGAAGGCACCAAACTTAATAATAAGTAATATTCACACATACCTGTACTCTCCAATCAAAATCCTTGAGATGTGACCGCGATATTGTGGCAGAGTTCGCTTTCAAAGCACGTAGTACATCGTCACGCCTTGCCTCAAGCGCACTGGCAGCTGCTTGTGCTACATCGTCCTCAACACCAGCTTCACTTAGCAATGCCACGATCTGAACACCAGAGAGGATACACACACACACACACACACACACACACACACACACACACACACACACTTCGAAAAGGCCAGGGGAGCTGGGTTCGAATCCCAGCCGTGGATTCTTCTGTTGTGGCAATCGAAAGCAAGCACGCACTGCACAATTGTAGTAAACAGTAGAGAGTTTTCGCACAGCGTGCAACATGGCAAGGCTGAACGCGACGCTGTTCACGTGCGTGACGCGCATGAAAAGAGCTTTCGCAGCAGGTAAACCTGCACATGCCACACACACCAAACGCACTCATCGAGATACAGGTTTTGCGTGCATCAAGAATGCAAAATCTGTAATGTGCAGTCCGTGATCCCTTCTACAGCCTGTACAGGTCCTAGGGTCCACGACTCCCTGCTTCTTCTTGCTCTGTGCTGCAGCGTTCAAGGAGCACGACCGTGCCTTGGTCTGGGCCGTTTTCTGTCTTAGCCTCTTTGCACATACATGTATCGTTCCACCTTTGCTGCTTTCGGCATGGAAGCTGACTCTCATATGCCGTGTTGATGCTATGATGGTATGCTCGTTTAGACAAGAATGCTCTTGATTTTTGCTGCTCTTGAAGAGGATTATCAACGAACTTGAAGCCAAGAGCAAAACCTACGGCGACAGTCTAGATCTCAACACTTTGATGCGTACAGTGCTGAATAATAGCTCTAGGTTTACCGGGACGGATTTGTGTGTTGCGTTGCAACTGCGTGAAGGGACCAAACCAGAACGATGAAACAAAAGACGATCAGGGAGCGGCTTGTATTGCTGCGCCGATTGTGTTATCCGAATCGTCTCTGAAGGAGAGCGATATGGCGACAAAACTCACTGAACGTTTCACTAGTAGTACTAGTAGATCGACCTGTTGTGCAGCCGGGGGATGGGAAAGTAGATTTACTGTATCTGAAAATATTTGACCGCTTCCAGTTCCACTAACACTTTGTCCTTGATCCGCGCTCCTCATCTCGCCTTGCCCGGTTTTACCAATTATAGCAAAACTCAGGTTTAGCCCTCAAAACCCACCTCAACCTTCTTCGGTTAGCCATTAGAACCTTCCGTAAATCGTGCGTGCGGGGGCCGTCAAGCGCCAATGCGATGAGACCGGTTTCCACGTTGCCAACGCACGTTGGTCTCGCTGCCGAACGTCGCACGTGACCCCCGAGGGCGTCAAGTAAGCGCGTTGCGAGTGGTGCGAAACCTCTCTAGTGTCACTGTGAACTCACTGAGCTTCTGACCCGCACGGTACTCACACGATTGGCTTGACCGCATTGCATACATGTGAATTATACTCTGTGTCATGCAGTGCACTGGCATGTGTCAAACGTCTGCCGAGAGCCCAAGACACGATCCACGTTAATGCACATTGGTAAGATTTACACTCTCATCATCAAAATGTGTACACATTTCAAGCCGATAATCCGATTGTGACTAACTACTCGCTGAATATCTCTTCCCATGAGTACTGAAGTCAGTACCAAGTACTAGTAGACAAAGTTGGTTGCCCCTACGTGGAGCTCACCACCAAATCGCTACTTCTAATAATAGCAAAAGTACATAACCAAGAGTGTGCAACTCGACGATCCCCCCGCCCAGGGCGGAATTTTTTTAAAGACATCAGTCTTTGGCGGCGTTTTGGCTCACTGATGCCATCATGCGTAGCCAGAGATCAAAGTACAAATGATTTGTACGTTACAGCTACGGTAGTCGAAGCAGAACAACGGACGATAGATCGATGTGTCTTGAACCTGACGAACTCTCACCGTATCTACAAAACAAGCGCGGGAAAGCATACCCACTTCGTCATGCTTCTGCCAAAGAATGATGCAATAAAAAAATTCCGCCGTGGGTGAACCCATCGCAGCTCAAGATAGGAGTTGCACACTCTTGGTTATGTACTCTTGATAATAGTTTATTCATCGCCATATCTAATAATAGCAATCGGTATAATCGTTTCACCCCTAATAACAGTGCTCTCACACTCTTAGAGCCCAACTCACTTCTTCTTTTGATTTTGATTTTCCAATCGATACCGACACTAGTTGGCGACCAGCCTCAACTGCGTCTTTCCACTCAACAATAGGCCAGACTTTGCCATAGTCTTGGTAACGAGGTGAACCGCGACTGCACCAGTCATCCGCTACGCCATGAATAAACTGGACACAAACACACAGACATACATACACAGACACACAGACGCACACAGACACACACACACAGACGCACACAGACACACACACAGACACACACACAGACACACACAAACACACACACACACAGACACACACAAACACACACACAGATACAGACACACCTCAGACCTGCCCATCGCGGAATCGATGATAGCGAACAGCTATGTTAGACATAGCAACTTGTGCTGGGATGACACCATTCAACAGCTTGCAAGGCTGATGAATTCACCGCCACTAATTTTAGCCTGGTATTCACCACACAGCTGATTGAATTGAAGTGGTTTTTCTGGCCAGTGAATCCCTGATTTCATTTTTCCATCTTTTACACACACGCTATAGCCACCACCTACTCCGGCATACACTGGCTGTTGGTAACCAACCAGGAGAATGAGAAAGAGAAGAAAGACGTGCGCGACCATAATCGTCGGGAATTGAACCCGCAACCTCTCGATTGGAAATGAACTGCACATACCACTGCACCATATGGGACAGACAGACACAGACACAGACACAAAACACACAGACACAAAACACATATACACACCATTGGACCATTACAGTCCATTTCAAAACTATAGACGCGTAGTGTTTTGCAAAATTCGATGGGATTTATTTAAAATTTTTAGTTTTTTCTCTAGATTCCGTCTCTGCATCACTTCACAATTCTGGCTATATACTTTGTTTTCGCTACAATTGAATTTATTTTTAGGCCAGGTTTTCCGGTTTTACATGTAATTCCTGTTTTGAAGGGTTTTGACCAGTTTGTTTTAAGGGTTTGACCAGTTTGTTTCGGATTTTTGCTCCTGCTGAGACAGTGCTAGCATGCTGCGCCCAGACCATCGCGGGTGCATTTTTGTACGGGTCCTGGTAGCCTCGTGGTTTCGATCCGTGATTTCCAGTACAAGTGTGGGGCATTCGAATCCCATCACGCCTCCTGCCTTTTTCTCTCTCTTCTTTTCTGCATGTTTTGGATCTTGTTGGGTGAAATACAGTAGGGATGATTATTTTCTCTTTTTGATATGATTTGAGCCTCCCTGTTCCCTTCGCCTGACACAACGAGTGACAGTGGGGTTTTTTTTTTTTTTTTTACTGAATAGTGAATACCAAAGAACCATCAGATGCTGCACAGCGGGGGCGGTGGCATATTGGATGGTTTCACTCACGCCAGTTGCAAGGTGAGTTCGACGACGCGGATTTCGGATACTCAAGCTTCGATCAAAATCCAGCTCTTGTTCGAAGAAACAATGAACACGACTAATCATATCTTTCTCGGCATCACTGAGATTCTTACGGGCCTTGGAAGCCATTACAGTCAGGCACTCAGAAAATGCAAACAAGAAGAAGATTCATTTGAGACTTTCATTTCTTTTGAGACTTTCCTCACACCTTTTCATTTGCGACTTTGCGTGTTTAGCATCTTTTGTATTTCCCGCGGCGACGAAGAAAAACCTGAAAAACACATCTGAAAACCAGAAAACACTCAGGCAAAACTCACGGCTGTCGTGCGCTACAGTACGTACGACTCGTGCGTATGAGTTCACGCGTCTATAGTTTTGAAATGGACTGTAGACGCCCATCGCCAAAGGCGGTAATAGCGATGCTACAGCAGAAGCCATAGCAACTTGTGCTGGGATTGCACCATTCAACAGTTTGCAAGGCTGAAGAATTGACCCCCACTATTCAGCCTGGTCTACACCACACAGCTATGAAAAGTGGCTTTTTCTGGCCAGTGAATCCCTACTTTTTGGTCTTTTTCATTTTCTTTAAACACACGGCGAGGAGACAACAATTTGATAACCGCAATTAATAAAACTAGCTGACCCGACATTTGTGTACTTTATTCATGCAATGTAAAAAACGGTGGAGACGATGTGCAATAAAACGATGAAAATATGAAGAAATGGTGTAGGGAAAAAATATGGATTCAAACAAGTTTTCGTACAACACTCATCAGGAATCGTCGACGGCGGAGGGAGCAGTGAGTCGGAGAGCAGTGATGGGAGTGATGGTGAGAGTGCCGGTGAGAGTGTTAGTGTTGTGCGTAGGTTTCGTGGTAGCAAGTCTTCAGTGTACAATCATCTGCTGGCTAGTCCTGATTGTTGCGGTGCGTATTCCGACTCTTCGTTCACTGTATTGTGCCGTGGTCGTCATGGTTATGGACTACAGTTAAAAGTGTTGGAAGCTATCTATCAGCGTCTGTACAAGCCTAATTTGTGTGTACAGAAAGATAGTATAATTGGTTTGAAATTGTTCAAGTAACGAGTCGTGTTTAGTGCGGCCAAGCTTGGCTGTTAATGTTCTAGGTGTAATGTACTGCTGTTATGTGTTATCACGTTGTGTTTCCTTCCTTTCTCCTTTGTTCAGTTCTCGCTTTGATTGTTAAAATTCACACTTGTAAATTTCACTGTTGTTGCTCTTAGTGTTATTTCTCTAACTTAGATTTTCTATAATAGTTCATTTTATACGAACTGGTTTGAGGGAAAGAGACAAACGGGAAAAGTCTGAAGAAAAAATTGACTGTCACCACCAGGACTCGAACCAGGGACCCTCGCTTGTAGCCAGCGATGCTCTAACCACTGAGCTATGGTGTAGTCGTCATCCCAGCAGAGACCGTTCAACGTTTTCTTCAGACTTCGTAACTCACACTTCCTGTGAATCCACACAGGCGGGTGGGACGCAGCCCTCACTGTAACCCACACACTTCACGTACAAACTAGCACGCGGGGAGCCCCAAGTCATAAAATACTAACTGGTTTGAGGGAAAGAGACAAACGGGAAAAGTCTGAAGAAAAAATTGACTGTCACCACCAGGACTCGAACCAGGGACCCTCGCTTGTAGCCAGCGATGCTCTAACCACTGAGCATTTTCTTTTTCTTTTTTTCCTGCACACACATCACACCACATACGCCGGCATGCACTGGCTGTTGGTAACCACCCAGGAGGATGAAAGAAAAGTCAGGAGAAGTCTGAGAAAGAGAAGAAGACGTGTGTGACCATAATCTTTCAACAACTTCCACATCAGCACTTGGCACCCTTCGTAGGGAGTCGAAGGTGCTTTTCGGCTGACCTCCAGGGTCCCAATACAAACAGTTCATCGAGGCTGCGTGAAAACGAACGCAGTGGGACCAGAAGAAAGGAGATTGGCTTGAATAGGCTTTTAATCTCTAGCAGCATGTGATGGCATTAGTAAGTGAAATGGCCACGAAGACTGATAGAAATGTCCGCTGCTGTTATGCGGGCCATGGGACCACCAAGCTGCATGCTGCACACTCCTGTGGACTTCGTCATGTCTATATCTATGAAGCCACTACATATACAGTATTAATTATCTAAGACCAGTCCTGATTCTGAATTCTCACTACAGCTGGCCGGTTTGTTGTGTCCATGTCATCATTATTCTGTTGTTGTCGCCCTGCTGTGTGCTATGATGACAATTCAGTCAGCCAAGTTTCCGCGGCACAGTCATGCACTCCTATTTTGTGTATACGGGAAAGATGTTCACAGTCATCCCAAACCCCTTGATCAACTCAATCTCATATTGATATTAGCAGGTCCATATATAACGTTATACCTCACTCCATGTACACCCACACTCATATACCAGATCTCCCATGAAGTTTATAAATTTCCATATATACTGTTCAATATACACCACTAAGGAGGTATATACACCACTACAGTCCATTCATAAAAAGATGGGCTCTGGCTCTGGCGAGCTCCCGTATTTGGCGATTTTTCGTGATTTCATCGTACACAGTGCAGTGCTGCGAAATTTGAAATTTGAAAAAGGGTCCAAAAAGGGTACCTGAACTGGGGTTCGAACCGCACAATGCACTGTTGCAGACGGGGTCAAACGGCCTGGATTTTTATGGTTTTTCCCAATTCAATGCTTTGGGGGCAAAACCTGGCCGAAATCCTATTCTTGTTATGGCTTGCTTTTTGGAGAAAAAAACTTCAGAAACATAATTGGAAGAGGATTCCATACAGGATTGCAGAAAAAAATTCTAAAAAAACTCAACGTTTGACCCATTTATGGCCAAAAGCTAGAAGTTCATTTTTTTCTGAATGGACTGTAAGGAGGTATACACCACTGAGGAAAACCATCATAAAAAAAACCCCACTGAGGAGCTTTCTTTCTCTAAAAAGGAGTGTATATAGCCTTCTTTCTCTAAAGCTATATTCACTCCTCTTTAATAGGGAAAGAAAGCTATATTCACTCCTTTTTGCTCATGAGCTTGCGCATGGAGAGGTATAAATTATTATAACAAGGGAAAACCTCATGATGAGACTTTTCAAACCAATCATAACTTGTAACACACGTTTACAATGTTTCCCTTGCTTCCATTGGCATATCATGTCCCCTGGATGTAAATGACAAGACCTAATACTACTATCACATGTACGAGTATGCAGTTTATACAGTCTTCAGGATGATCTGAAATATTCAAAACACTGATGTATTCGACATTGTTGTCGTACCTGTTGAATATTGTCGGCGGAACAGCGACGGAGGAGGTGAAGGTGGCTAGATGCCACTGTAGACATAGCTCTCAGATAAACAAATCTACGTTCAGCTAATACAAGAAATTGGAACTTTTTCACAGTCAATGGCTATGAGTTTGAATATTTTTGTCACTGAGCTTGACTTGAGTTTCAGTCTTCAGATATGGCTTGGCCTGGCCGACTGCCGAGCGAGCGTCGACGTCGCAGCGCGCAGCTGCTAGCTGTCTGGCCTGGCGTGACGTCACGGGACGTGCGACACTTCGCCGTCGGACATTCCGTTGCAGGTTTTGCAGGGTCTGGGTCACAGCAAGAGTTCATAACCCCCCTCTTGGTCACAGTGGGTGTATACAACAGTATGGTATGTAGCAGGGAGTCGTATTTTACGACTCCCTGGTATGTACTTTTCTCAAGGTTTGGAGACTCCACTGTAGCCAATACTTGAATCCATACATCCTGTACACACACCTTGTACACACTCTCTCTAACGGTCTCTAGGCTACACTGCAATTGATATACATTAGATCAAATTTTCGGGCAAGGCCCATCATCAGGAATAAGTCTACTGTAGACAAAAAGGGGTTTATATATATGTGACAAGTACTAGTGGCCAAAGGTGTGATGGTATAGCGTAAAATGTTGCAATACCACAGGAAGAGAGAATATTCTGTGTGATATGTATTAAGTGAAAATATAGTGCAGTGATAGTGCAAGATTACTAGCAGGGAGTCGTAAAATACGGTATTTTACGACTCCCTGATTACTAGTGTGAGTGCAAAGCAGAAAAATACACACTTATAGCAACACTCACGCACATACATACACACACACACACACAGTGCACACATTCTTGCACAAATTATGACAGATATATTTACACGTCACCCAACAGTCGCCAACCATTGTCACTGTTCACTGCAGGCTTCCTCTTCCTCATGAATAGTGCCTCCATGATTCTGCGGTCAACGTATGACCGTTGCCTGCTGGCGAGAACTTGTAGATGGGAAAACGGCGAGAACCGCGGTGACGATGGGAAGGTGTGCTGCTTTTGTCGATAATGGTCTCCCCATGGCTTTCCCAGTGTCCCTGGTATGTAGCCGCTACTACGCTGCAACAAAAAAAACAAAAACGGAATTATGTAGGCAGATCTACAGTGACATACCTCTTATCTACACCCGCCCTTGTACTTACTACAACTACTACTAGTACTACTACCCGTTCAACTAAGTCTACAGTACCCGGACCATATGGACGTCCGGACAGAGAAAGATGCCCAACTGCATGGTCTTGTCGTAGTGACATTTCAATGAACAATTCTCACAGAGGTCTACAGTGTACATCGTTTATCTCGTAGCTCGGACGAAACCACGGAACTCTCTCGACTCCACCGTGCAACCGCTGTGGCAAGACCACCGTCTCGTTGACGATGCATATGGGCATGTATGCTTGTGAAGTGCTCTTTCCGTCTTGGTGAGTTTCCCGCAACCGCCCCAGCTACACAGGCTGTGTCTTGAGTGAATGAAGATAAAGCTTGGGGTAGGGTGATCTAGCGTCCTTACCAGCTACCGTCGCTAAGTCGGAACCAGTGAAACGAGTGGATGACTATTACATTTTAGTATTTAAATTTATATTCCCTGAAAAATTCTACCAAGAGGATCATCGACCACTGGCACCAGATACGTTCCCGGTAGAAGGTAAGAGGTACCGGTATGCACGCTGCTCGCTATCGGATGTTTGTTTGGTTGCATCTGCTGTTTGAACTACACTACAATTGGGCCCTGCGCTTTTGGCTACTGCTACAACTACAATTAAGTCATGGTAGAAGATAAACCTTGTTTTGTTCCGAAACAATACATGGTGTTGGTTGACAGCATGTACCAACCGTGGATGGTCGTAGAAAGGTCACTGTTTCCGAATACGGTGTCCTCCACCTTGTTGCATGCTGTCAACCAACAACAACTACAAGTCATGTACCAGTATAATGATAGAACTAGAACTGCCTTGCTTGATAGGTTCAACATGTTTTCGAATTTGACAGCATGTTACAAGGCGAGGACGCACGGTGCTCCTGACTACAACCATAACCCATTTGGCAGAGTTCCGGTCTTGCGACCATTTGAACCGAATGGGGGAAAAACCCGGTTCGGATTCTCTTTATTCTAGGGGTTTCAAAAGTCAACCACCGCCCCTAGAATAAAGAGGGTCCGAACCGGATTTTTCCCATACGGTTCAAATGGTCGCAAGACTGGGACTCTGCCAACCGGGTTATGGTTGTAGTCAGGAGCACCGTGCGTCCTCGCCCTGGCACATGCTGTCGAATTCGAAAAGATGTTAAATGTACCAGCACTACTACTACTACTACTGCTACAGTGCTACTACAATACTATTGCGCTGTATGTACCGTAAAGTACCGTTGATCCCCCACCCCCCCCCCCCCCCCCACGCCATGTCACTTCCCAGCTGGGTTTTCGGCAGGGGGCGGGAATTAGATTCTAAAGCTGTCAAGTGCAGTACGATGTACAACAACGTGGAAGTTCAGACTCGATGTGCTGGATTGTGCACATTTTCATCCTGCACTGGCACGTATTGTGTACAGCAGTGTATGCGTCGGTTCAACATCGCATTTCGTTGTATACGCCGAAGTCGCTTCACAGGAAGAAAATTGACATGGGGCGGCAGTTAGAGAGGGGGCGGATCAACGGTACTTTACGGTACATGTGGTGTAAAATATTATGTTTTTACTGGTATGCAGTATTCGTAGTAACAAGAGTACAGTCATGCAATGTACATAGTGCTACCAAGAGTACACAGCCAAGACTGCGCAACTCCTATCTTGAGCTGCGATGGGTTCACCCACTGTGGAATTTTTGATTGCGTCATTCTTTGGCAGAAGTACAGTCTGTATCGGCTATAGAGTGACCGGATATAAGAATATATCGGCTACAGTGATATTGGTACGAAATATCAAAAGCAAAACGTATTTTATCCAGTAAAAATATCACCATAACCAATATTATCGGATGTAATGATATATCGGATATTATGATGGCAACAAAGAATCAAAACATGTATAACACACTATTATTATTTTCGGCTATAGTGATAACTTTAAATATATGTAGCAATAATATCAAAGGCCCTATTTTTTACTTTTTTCCCTTTGCTTATTTTTATAGTGGGGGGTTATGTACTCTTGATGTACATGTACATAACAGAATTTTTTTATGGAAATGCGGGCACTGTCAACTATGCAGCATGCTCATTTGTCAAAACGCCATGCTGGAAGTATTTCCTTGCTTTCCATGTGTCGATCGAAAAAAGAAGAAGAAGAAAAATCGATCGTATCGCCTATAGTGATGCATCGGTTATAGTGATAAAATCACGGAAATCAAAAGGGTACGCTATAGCCGATACAGACTGTATGATGAAGTGCATATGCTTTCCCGCACTTGTTTTGTAGATACGGTGAGAGTTCATCTGGTTCAAGACACATCGATCTATTGTCCATTGTTCTGCTTCGACTACCGGTTACCGGAGCTGTAATGTACAAATTATTTCCAGCGTACTTTGATCTCTGGATACGCATGATGGCATCAGTGAGCCAAACCGCCACCAAAGACTGATGTCATAAACAAATTCCGCTGTGGGCTGGGCTGGGATCGTCGAGTTGCACACTCTTGGTTATGTATTCATGGTGCTACTCAACTACTCGTACTCAGAACAGTACCTGTAGACAGTCCTGAAAACAAGAGCGGATCATTACATGTATATCTGCTGACCATGATGACAGCATGACTATGAACAATTCATGAGGGGACAAAAGGAAGAGCAGTCTCCCCCCCCCCCCCCCCCATGAAGTGTGACTGTCACAGTTGTCTTGCCGTGGCAATATGACCACGACCCTCGCTCTTACACACCACACATGCACACGTGCACAATTATGCCAAAACATTGAAAACAATTTCAAGTGTATTATTTTGGACATTGTGCTGCATGGTTGTCTCTAAAATGCAGCAGATGCATGCACTCAGTGATCTCGCGTTGTGTCTTGCTGCTTGTCGGCATTCACAGGGTCATACACGGACTGGCATTGTGGCAACACTGAGCCTGGGTGAGTGAGACTCTTGAGACTCAGTAACTTGAACAGAGGACTATACAGTCATCACTGTCGATCATCACCATGCCAGCTGGATATGAGTATGACTTGTATATCCGGGTGGAACATCCCCAACAATGCCCAGCACTGGATCAGTTGGGGTAAGTGTTCACATTCAGTCAGTCACATTCAGTCATGCATGTACGCACAATGAGTTCAACTGATTCCGGACACCAAGCGTCCATAACTAAGAGGATACACTTGAGGTCTCTATTTTGAGCAATCTGCTCAGTGTGCGGTGTTCATTACATCATGAAGGTACATGTACATCCACACTATGTGGAAAAGCGAACACCAAATTTCCCTGCACTTTGAAAACAACTTTCATACGTAACTGAAGTTCATGTACCCGAAATGTAGAAATCGCGTCGGTATTCGAACGAATGAAGCAAAGCGGATGAGCTGGGCTAAGAGAGATTGTGAGTTTGAGTCAAGGATCGAGTAGTACCCAAACCTGGTTTGGGCACAACTCCCTGGTTTGTGTGCAGGAGTAGAGGGCGTGATGGCGGCAAGTTTACATAATGAAGCCAGCGAGCCATGCATTCACCCATAAATCACATTTGCATCTAATGTACTCTTGGTCGTGGACTCTTGTTGACACTAAGAGTAAAAAATAATAAGCTACCAAAAGAGTACAGAGTCTCCGATGGCAAAAACTCACGTCACCTATTACGATTACGTTTCATACTACACACAACGAATGCAAGCGTGCGTGTAGCCTCAATATCTGCTGTAAACATTTTGCTGACTCGCTGAGTAAGCTGGGTGAGTTTCTGTCAGGGAGTGCTATTTATACCACTGCACTTCTCGCTAAAATCAGGCTGGGACGGTGCAGCGTGAACACTACATCACGCCATGTGAGTTTCGCTGTTGCCAGACCCATAACCTACGGAAAGGGTATCCCGAGCTGCACACTCTTGGAAGCTTATTTACTCCTATCGATAGTCGATGCTCTTAGCAAACCAAGCGGTTCTTTACCATTATTTTAAATACCACGTACCGGCCCGGATTCGATTTTGATGTACTAGTATAGCAAACTCACAGCCAGTGCACAATGTTAGTTTTGAAGGTGCAGGCTAGCCTATGCACAGTTTCATATGGGTTGGTTTGCAATTTTGCATATCGCCAGCAGTACACACCTGGATCAAGGCCAGCGATGCAGGAGCCTCTGGCGGCCCTTTTCCCGGGCCGGTGCCATACACTCTTATGTGAACCAGTGCAATGAATCGCGAAAGCATACAACAAATCACTGCCACTCAGGGTGACCGGGAGATTTTGACAATGCTCAACTCTCCCAGCCTGACCCGGAACCAATCCCATCAGTGACACTTAGTGACTGAAGTAGAACAAAAGTGGTATGTGAACCGTGCACGCCAATGATTGCTGGTACTGAGACCCATGCAGATTCCGTCAAATGTGTTCCTAAATTTTCCAAATTGAACCAAAATTAATGGAGTTCCGTTGATTATTCTTGTAACCGTGCAAAGATGGCAAATTCAGTGGAGGGAAATACCAACGTGTCCTCTGATAGCATGCGTGATTGTGCTGTAATTTATGACGAAACGCAAGGAAATGAGTGCAGAAGGTGATGTATGCAATTGCAACTACTAAGGGGCCATCCGTACTAGTTATTGATCTTTTTCACGAAAGAGAAATAGTTTCGTTCATGGGTGGGGTGGGTTGAGGAGAGTTTCATTATGAAAAAATATTGATAGCTGAAACATCAGCACATTCTTGCTGTCAAGTCAATAATTATATTTGTCGTTCATGGGGGTGGGTCATAACTAAACTCTTTCGTTTCGTGAAAATTATCGATAATTCCGAATGGCCCCTAATCGACTTCATTCAAATGCTGAAGTCGCGTCAAACGACAAATGTTCACTGCTGCATACCATAGTGACGCACATAAAGGCCCATGCGCTTATGAGTGAGTTTTTGCGTTATTTGCTATTTTTGCGGGTCGTTTTGTCTCACACATAGGCGCATGCGCTTGAGTTGCTAGTGTACCGGCACCTTGCATAATTATGCACATAGTGCAATGCGCATTGAACTATGTGAACATGGTGTTTTTGTGGTGTCTGTGTATCGCGGGATGGACTGCATTTACGTTCACTTATAAGCCCATCAGGAAAGTTTGTCCTTCATCGTTACTTTCCTGTTTTTTTAGTTTTTGCTCTTTTGTGTTTTTGTCTTTGTTTTGTTCTCCTCTCACTCATTTTGTACGGACACGTGGCACAGTTTGGCACAAGCGAGGTGGGCAAACCCGCCCACTACGCAGACGTGCTTATAATAATAATAATATAAGCCCATGCGCTTATTTGCGAGGGTGCTCTTATGCCTGGGTATAGGCACATGCGCTTATATGCGCGTCACTACGGTATGTCTCCACTTCAGAACTTGTGAATGACACGGCATGTTTGCTTAGTTGCTGCCCAAGAAGCTTAGGCCGCAACCACACTACGTAAAAATCACAGTACAAATTTTCATGCATATCTCAGTACAAGTCGGTACGCAACCACACTACACTTTTCGGTCTGCATAGATGACGTTTTCACGTTACCATTACGTGACTTTGTCGTACCAAAGCGTGTGTACCATGCGCTGGAAAAGACTGGAAAAGACCGGGAAATTCAAAAACAATGCTGAATTGAAGCTGATGCTAGGTACGATGACCAGGTACAAAAACAAAGTTAGTTGTACACAGGAGGAGCGCGAAAACGACGAAAACGACAAACGTGGCTTTCTACAGGGGTGCGCCAGTTGCTGAAAACCTACAAAACGCATTTTGCATTTCGCACGCGTCGTCATGACGATTTCTACTGTAATGCCGTTTGTACGTGATTTTGTACCTAGTGTGGTTGCAGCCTTAAGCGCGCATTGTCAAACTCTTGGCTCTCTTGTCATACATGTACATTGTTCGGTGTCCGGGTACTTCAGAGAAGTATGACGTAACGACCTGGTGAAATACGAGCTGCCAGGACATGCGCAGGAATGTCAAACATTGGTTTGAACTTTGAAGTAAGTTTATTCTCATAGGTGCAATGCATGTGTGTACTTCTGTGTGCCCAAACAGTCGGATTGTTTGCACAGTTGTCGATGGATGTCTGTTCCGGAGGACCAAACATTATCGAAACTTTGGTCCAATGAAGCGTGACCCAATGGTGGCTCTAGAGGTCTTAGTATCAACAGCAGAGGATTCTCAACGACTGATAAAAAGGTACGGTAATTGCAGACGCGTATGCAGAAAAAGGTTATAGAAGCTGCACACTTAGCAGTACCGTACAATCATGTAGATGTGTAGATTGTACTTGCACCGGTACGCGGTAGCATGTAACATGACGTCATGTACAAGCAAGAGTATATAAGCCCCCAAGAGTGTGTAACTCTGCATATGGGGTCTCTGACGGCGAAAACTCACATCACGTGTCTCAGGTACGTTTTGTACTACGTACAACTAAGGATAAAGTGCGCGCAATCCGAAAATCTGCCATGATTATGCTGGCGAGTTGCATATGCGCAGTGAGTTTCAGCCAGGGAGTGCTTTATTATTACTCCGCTGCGCGCTAAAACGGGCTGGAAACGTACAACTGGGCCACTACACCACGTGATGTGAGTTTCGCCGTCGGCGAGCCCCATAGAAAGGGTATCAGGAGTTGCACACTCTTGGGGGGTTATATACTCTTGGTACAAGATGTATTTCATTTTTCAAATACAAAAAATATGTGAATGAAAAACATCGAAAAACGAGCTAACCGAGTTGAAAACTGATCGATTCCCACTGGCCATAGCTCCAGTTAGACCTACCAAAGGTCATGGACTCTCGAACCAGCGGTTTCTATTTTTGCGCAGGCATTAACAACATAGTCCCAGATAGGTAACAGAAAACGACCAAGACAAAGGAAACAGGTTGTGAACAAGCCACGGAGTAAAGAAGATATTGCGCTAAAATATGTCCATCTAAAAACTATTCAAAGCAAAGACGCTATTTCGGCATTTATACATGTACGACGAGCACTAAGCAAGCAATCTATTTCATGATAATGGATGTTTTTCAACAGTGAATATAAGCGTAGATGCATACAGCGTGCACGAGTTTCAGCATCTACTTTTTTTAAAGTGCACGTGCATAGCATCATCTACTTCCTAAGACTGAAGACGAGCGTCAGGAACTGCTCGTACGTAATCTGAATCCAGCCGTTTCGATTGGTGTCAAAGCGTTGGAAGTTGCCAGTCAAGGTCTGAGACAAGGCCAAACACAGAGCACAGTACAGTCATGCAGTTGTGTGTTGCTCTGAGAATCCACAACTGCCCCAAGAACAATACGGTGCAAAAATTACATGCACATCAGACACCGATGTCCTCAATGATGAGGCATTGTTGACACAGATACTCTACTTAAAAATTGTGACAGTGGCCGTACTGTCCCTCTGCTATACGTAAAGCAGTGTGTTTTATCTTGCCCGAATACAGCCACCACGTGCACAGCGACCAGTGGCACAGCACGGGCAATACTCGCATGGATACATGTATCTGATCTAACGTTATTTTGCCAACCAAGTATACTTTGAAAGTACATGTACACTCATACCTCCTCGGTTATCCGGACCCCAAAGTCACGGGCACTTCGGTCTACCGGGCACTCTTTGGGCGAGTTTTAGTGGAAATATTACTACTGTACTTGACACGTACTCTTTTGTGGAAATAGTAATGTCACATGCCATATCTAGGGCCTTTTCGCATCAAAATGTATGTGATTCGGAGTTACGGACATTTCAAAGCTACTGGCAGTGCCCGGTCCTGGACGGCCCGGATAAGCGACGTATGAGTGTAAATCCATAATAATATCTTTTACGGATATAGGAGAACTGGAGGTTAGGTGAATGACACTTGACATGTCTAAACATTACTGCATGTCTTGAGGGTACAGCCAATCTAATGGTAACCTTTAGGTTGCACCAATAGAACAAGATTTTTAGGTATCCTTTCATTGCTAAGTAAAGCGCCTGGCAGCGACAATGCACACAAACCATTGGGAAGAAACAGACAAGTGCCTAACCTGAATAACAACGCAGCACTGAATGAAGTCGTCAAATGTGATGCTACCGCGTCCCGTTCGGTCAAACTTGCGAATCAGAACGTCATAGAAGTTGGGCGACAGCCGGTAGCCTAAAACAGCCAAAAAGCAAACACAATCGAACACTGACTGTCACGTACAATGCCAAGGGAGGGAGACGTTGAAAACACCCATGGGCAAGAGTAGTAGAACAGCGAGGAGAGCATTGAGATGGGCAGGAGCAGCATGATGCACACAAAAGCATATCATACATGCAGCACAACACATGTACCTAGAGCAAATAGAGAGTGAATACTATCCCTTTGGCCATGATTGACTATACGAGTAGGAAGCTACAGTTGCCTTCCATTTTTTTCCTTATCACAAACCCAAACTGGACCACACCACCCACGAACAAATTCCTCAATTCTAATAGCGTAAAATATCGACAGAGCGCCCCATCTCTTCCAAGCGTCCAAACCTTTGTTTCCTACCCAGGAAAGGATTATGAGTGTACCAGCGAATGATCCCGGGAAAGGACTATGCATCTATTCGTGTCAGTGAATGATCTCGCCAGGTTGCAGGCACAGCATGTAAGTCATGCAAGCATACTTCGAAGTAGAAAGGTAATGGTGGCTGTGTCCTTCTGGTCTCCTTTGAAGCAGTAACAACTACTGTACAATACGTCACACCATTTGGTATGTAGTAGCCCCACATGCAGATACCCAGGGACATACACAGACCATGGTTACATGCAGATACCCAGGGACATACACAGACCATGGTTACATGCAGATACCCAGGGACATACACAGACCATGGTTACATGCAGATACCCAGGGACATACACAGACCATGGTTACATGCAGATACCCAGGGACATACACAGACCATGGTTACATGCAGATACCCAGGGACATACACAGACCATGGTTACATGCAGATACCCAGGGACATACACAGACCATGGTTACATGCAGATACCCAGGGACATACACAGACCATGGCTACATGCAGATACCCAGGGACATACACAGACCATGGTTACATGCAGATACCCAGGGACATACACAGACCATGGTTACATGCAGATACCCAGGGACATACACAGACCATGGTTACATGCAGATACCCAGGGACATACACAGACCATGGTTACATGCAGATACCCAGGGACATACACAGACCATGGTTACATGCAGATACCCAGGGACATACACAGACCATGGTTACATGCAGATACCCAGGGACATACACAGACCATGGTTACATGCAGATACCCAGGGACATACACAGACCATGGTTACATGCAGATACCCAGGGACATACACAGACCATGGTTACATGCAGATACCCAGGGACATACACAGACCATGGCTACATGCAGATACCCAGGGACATACACAGACCATGGTTACATGCAGATACCCAGGGACATACACAGACCATGGTTACATGCAGATACCCAGGGACATACACAGACCATGGTTACATGCAGATACCCAGGGACATACACAGACCATGGTTACATGCAGATACCCAGGGACATACACAGACCATGGTTACATGCAGATACCCAGGGACATACACAGACCATGGTTACATGCAGATACCCAGGGACATACACAGACCATGGTTACATGCAGATACCCAGGGACATACACAGACCATGGTTACATGCAGATACCCAGGGACATACACAGACCATGGCTACATGCAGATACCCAGGGACATACACAGACCATGGTTACATGCAGATACCCAGGGACATACACAGACCATGGCTACATGCAGATACCCAGGGACATACACAGACCATGGTTACATGCAGATACCCAGGGACATACACAGACCATGGCTACATGCAGATACCCAGGGACATACACAGACCATGGCTACATGCAGATACCCAGGGACATACACAGACCATGGTTACATGCAGATTGGCAATCACGCAGGTGTTGAATGGCATTGCAAAGGAAGAAACAAGCTCATTCTACTCACCGAAACTTGTCAACGCTGCAGCCCATGGTGCGGACGGACACACACACACACACACACACACACACACACACACACAAACACACAAACCAAGACACAGTTAGAGCACATGTGGGTCACAAGTGACAGCGAAAGGCATACGTAAGATATAAGAAGCCTGACTTGACTATAATGGTAGCAAGCATTCCCCAGAACTGTTTTCATTTCAATTGTACATGCATTCCACTTCAAAGAATCTTGCTCTCCAGTTGAATAGCTCATAGCTGCTAGCAAATTACGGCTTCCCTAGCAAGTAGTAACAGGTTCTTCCCCTCCCTCCCCCCCCCCCCCCCCCCCCCCGACTAAGTAGACACGAGCAACACACTCCACGACAGCAAGTAGTTACTCCTGAATAGCTTGTTTCGTTCTACAAGGGTCATGGGAACTCATCAGAGGAGATGTTGCTGTTGAATGAAAGGGTTGAACTAGAGAATACTATTTTTACACAGATGTTGAAGATACTGGCGCAAGGTGTTTAGTAGTACTGTTTACACTCAACTAACACACATACATGTATGTGACAACACTAACACACATACATGTATGTGACAAACTAACACACATACATGTATGTGACAAACTAACACACATACATGTATGTGACAACACTAACACACATACATGTATGTGACAAACTAACACACATACATGTATGTGACAAACTAACACACATACATGTATGTGACAAACTAACACACATACATGTATGTGACAAACTAACACACATACATGTATGTGACAAACTAACACACATACATGTATGTGACAAACTAACACAAACCGAATAGTGTAGAATGGAGGTGTTATGAACCTTGCCAGACACAACTAACACAAGTGCTAATTCAATCACACGGAGAAAGAGAGGTAAACAAATAGGTTGTGCTATAATCTACATATCAATACTGGAGTGGTGATGGAGATTGGTGCAAAGTAGAAGCCAAGTGACAGCCAACAAAGTCATATTGGACGTGTAACGTCACATCTGACAATTGCCAATTGCACAAGACGAATACTTCATGAACTCACATGTTGTGTTCAATCTTACACTTCAATCGAGTGTACTAGTTATTGCCAAATGTGGGTGTCTTTGCGCTTTGGTTCTTACTTCATGGTTCCACGCAATCGGGAAAAAAACATGCTCATCCAGAACGTCTGACTCCACTTGCAACAGCACATCGTGCGGGTCGAACTCCAGTTGAGGTAACGTTTTGAATTTTCAAATTTCACGACACTGCATCGTGTACAATAACATCACCCAATACAGGAGATCACCAGAGCCAAAGATCACCTTTTCTTTTCTTCTTTTTTTTTACGAATGGACTGCAGTGCACTCAAAGCATTGGCTTTTCATGGCACATGTATTCGGAAGAACGGAACATGTACGTGTGCCACTTAGAGGGTCTCTCCTACCTGTGGTGAGCTCTTGTTTATCAATAGAACCTGAACCATCCCGGTCGTATTGACGGAACGTAGTCTGCCATTGACTCACATAGTTCCACAGAGATCCAAACTCATCAAAATTGATCGTGCCATCACCGTCTCGATCAAACATTCCTATGGGACACAACCAGTAAACACAAAATTGCGAACATCGGGATTCAGCCAGCAAGTATCAATTTAATTGTAAATGGACCAATTGATACGAGTGACTGGCAACAATTCACCAATTGCGCCACGTCATAATTCCATTGGGTCTTTCTCTCCTCAATTACATGTACCGGTATTGACATCCAGTTTATATGTCTGCCCCCGGGAAAACCGTGATCCCACGGCCGTGCAGAAATCGAAAATCCGTGATTTTCACATGTTTTGCAAGGGGCCATCCGGCACTATCGATAATTTTCACGGAACGAAAAAGTTTAGTTATGACCCCCGAACGAACTTGACAGCTAGAATAGATGCGATGTTTCAGTTATCAATAATTTTCAAAACGAAACTCTCCTCAATCCACCCGCCCATAAACAAAACTCCTTCGTTTTGTGTAAAAGATCATTAACTATGGAGGGCCCCTAAACCACCGCGTTTTTGACAAAATTTACCACAATATTCCCGGAAACTCACAATTGGGGCACTGAAAGCTGCTGTACATGTACGTGCCCATGCAATGCCATGCCCCTGCACCCGGTGTGAGATTTGTGAAACGTCTCAAGCCAGGCCAGGTGGCACAGAATCATCATGCATCAGGTCAGGTCAAGGCTGTGGCTATGTATACATGTACATGTACTATCAAGAGCACATGTACTAGCTCATGTACTAGCTATAGCTTTGACTGCTTGAGTGTTGTAATATGAAAATCACCATCATTTTCTGTATGTTGAGAGCCACGAATAGTTGGGCTTCACGGTACTTTCACCGCAATAGAGCTTTTTCAAGGACGGACCAACGGTCACTTTTTGGCATCACGTGAGAGAAATATTTGAATCGCTGGTGAACAGGCCAAGCCCATGTCACATTCAGTTTGTACGGGAATGGACGTGTGGAGGTGAAAGAAGCACTAGGATGGTGCTCAACTTCATGTTCGACACTCGTGCTGAGTCAGAGCAGCTGCCAAGAAGCCCTTCCATGGTGGCTTGGGCGAAAAAGAACAAGCTTCAGAATCGCTCCAAGTGCTGGTGGAGACAAACCTGTCCCATTTCGTATACTTTTCAATGCGCGACATGTTCGCCACAATCTCAGGCACGGCACCCCGTCCTTGAAAAAGCTGTCCTTGACTTTACCTCGCACTTTTCACATTTTCAGCCTACATTTCCGAGATATTCTTGCGGAATTTTCCCACGGGGAACAGAAATATTGACACGTAAATGATCACAGTTTTGGTTAGTACAGTAGCTATGTACAGTACCAATGTGCTCAAAATAATACACTGTTAGTACATGACTGTACACTTATACTGTAGTCAGTTGTCTGCTGTACATGTAGTAAGAGTACATCATGGAGCTTGAAGTCACCATGCGTTCATTTCACACACCATTACATTGAGTGATTCTCACCGATCATCAGACGAATAGTTTCTGGGTTGAACGGAGTGAACGATCCTAAGGAGCACGCAATGAGATCAACAGACACAGAGCTGTGCCTACATGCATTCCTCTACTGCAGCCAGACAACACAGTTCTACCATTCTTCAGCGCTTGTCCCAATTCATTGGCTGAGATCTTTTGACTTCTGTCTGTGTCAACCCTGAAACACAATTATTTCAGCACCAAAACCACGGGTCATGTCCGTTGCTCTACTGATACGCACGCCCGTTACGCTCACGACATACTTTTGGAAAATTCCCCACAAGAATTCGCGAGACGCTGGTTGAGCGGCCATGACTGCACGATGCCCAAAGCTAGAAAGCCAAACGAACTGAAGAAACTACAAGTAGAATTGGTACAAATCTTCCTTGAACGATTTCTGTTGCTTCCAGTTCGATGATGGAATTGCGGCCGCGGACCGCGCACCGTTGGCATTGGTACAGAATGATTTTTATTATTCAAAAAAAGTGACAATCGTCGTATATGTCCAGGGATATCTAGTTGCGTTCGTTTCTAGGGGGCGTTTCTTCATCAACCTGTCAACTGTTCGAACAAATTTTTGAAAGAGTTGAAGGGCGCGTTTGATTGGTCGGATCCGGAACAGGATCGTTTAGAACAGGGGCGTTTGATTGGTCTGCACTGGTCTGCTCTGGTTTTGGAGTGTTCAGAACATGTTCTGACCACTCCGACCCCCGAGGTTGGAGCAGCCAGCATGTTGCAGAGCCCAATGAAAACCTGACAGGACTACGCAATGAGTTTCGTTTTTTGTTTTGACTCGAATGGATTTTGGCATGTCACTGTCAGTGATTACGAAAGGGTGTCGGTGGTGCCGGATGTGCATGGAGGTCTACGTGTGATTTTGCACATTACACGGCGGTCCCCACGTCCATGATTGATTTTTTGGCTGTCTTCGAAGCTTCTTCTCCGGTTGTAGTTGCCTTTCAAGTTTCAACGGTTTTGCCTTCGCATCTTGAGCAACGTAAAAATCTTTGAACTCTGTGGAAATTTTGAAGTTCGCGGCACGATGAGCTATCATGAGTTCTATATTTCCGGCAAAAATATTCGCCGTTCTGTTTGATTGGTAACTGGTGTTCTGACTGCTCCAGTGACTCTGATCTGAATCCGGATTCACCAATCATTGGCAAACATGCCCGAAGTGTCCCAATAGAACGGTTTCTATCATTTTTAGAGTTTTTCAGTGGAATTGTCATGGCAATGATGACGTCAGATCAGATCGACCATCTCGACATAGCTATTCCAAACTCTTCAAAACTACACTGTAATCCACCTCTAGCTCTAGAGCTCTCTCATGCAACGGGTGAGGTTGTGGAGTTTCGAGGAGTTTTGTTTTTCTGTAGAGGCCAATAAGGCCACCTCTTCAGAAAAACGAAACTCCTCGAAAAGTCAAAGAGTGACAATTCAAACGCGCCCTTAGCTACCTGGTAGAGTAGAATACTCGGAGTCACTCGGCGATAGAGCCGCTCAGTTTGTCAGTTTTGACCAGGGAGTAGTAAAATACACTTCCTCCGGGTTGACGTTTTGTACAGGTACATGTATTATGTGCACGAACGCTGTTTTACCGGATTTAGTACAGTTGCGCTCACTGAAATCCGACCCAATGTGCAAAACTGGCATCCTCGACTTCCACGGCCCTTGACGCCCTGGCAGTGGAATGAATGCGGCTGGACGTACACATGTACACCCACAATGATGTAATCGGAACTGGTCCAGGGCGCCAGCTTTGCACTTTGGGTCGGATTTCATTGAGCGCAACTGTAGTTTTTCACGATTTATACAAGTAATATTATGTATGTAGAAAGGAAAAAAGACATATTATGGAAACGAGTTAAGAGTAACTCTCCACCACCTCGTTTCCATAATATCCTTTTTCCTTTCTACATTTATTATTGGTTCAATACACGAGTTTCAAGTAATATGTACAGTCAACTTGGCTTATAACGACACTCGGCGGCGGGGCATCAGAAAAGTGTCCTTATTCGCGAAGTGTCGTTATACCCGAAGTCTCATTTTATCAAGAGTACATAACCCCCCCCCAGAGTGTGCAACGCTGATCCAGCTCTGCATAGGGTCTTGGTCGAGCGGAATCGGATCTTCTGATGTCATGCGTACACTCCACACCAGCAAAAGGCCGGTCTCGAGGCAGGGCACCATTGTTTTTGATCCCAGAGTACCCGTGACTACCCGGGTTCCCCTCAGATGTGTACGGTATTATGACGCAAAGATCCGATTATGCTCGACCAAGACCCTATGCAGAGCTGGATCAGGCGTTGCACACTCTGGGGGGTTATGTACTCTTGATTACAGTTAGATGGGACTTTGCTCTGGACATGGGAATTCTGTCGTTATTCGTGAATTGTCGTTATACCAGCTGTCGTTATTAGCGAAGTTGACTGTATGTGAAATGTTTCTCTTTTGCATGGAGTTGTGTACAACTCCTTGATTTTTGCTGGAAATCCCGTACCTCTACCAACTTCAGGCTACCGGCTTCTACCAACTTTTTTCCTGGTAGAGCCGATAGAGGAAAGTAGAATCTACCCTTTTGAGTAGAAAAAAACGAGCACCTCTACCGAAAGAAGTACATGTAGTTTCTACCAAAACCTGTAGATCAAAACGAACGCCCCCCCCCCCCTAGGGATTTAAGGGAGTCGTAAAAAAAACACGTTAACCCATGATACGATACAATTTGGGCGATTTCAGCCAATCAGCGGCCGTTCTGAGCGGGGAATATAGAGCGATAATTATAGTATACCCTGCTGTCTCCGCTGGGGTCAAACATATTCCCCGGGTCACGTCAAGAAGTAAATAAGGGAAATTTTAGTGTTGCACTGTTGGTCACGCTCTATTTGGGACAGTACATGGGATAAATGGATCATACCATTCGTACTCTGTGTATCGTGTCCCTTATATTTTCCCTCATGCTATTTAACGCACTCGTGAAAATATTCGGCGGTCCATGTATATCCCTCGTAGACTCTACTCATGGTCCATACGTATTTGACGACTCCCTGATCTACGCCGCGCGCACCGCGTATAGCGTGTGCAACCGGTACCAGGGAGTCGTCCGGACGACTCCCTGTACAGCTGTGTACAACTGAGCTGCAGTTGTTGTGCAGAACTACATGACACATTGTACATGCATACGTAGAAAGAAAAGAAAAAGTTCTGTTTGCACGCAGCACATCACTAAAATGACGTACATGTAAGTAATCACGGAATTTCGCTGCGCCGTGACAGCAACCAATCTGAACACTAGGAGTTTCATGTACTCTTGATAGTACATGTACATGGTGCACGGTGTGTGCGTGTGTATGTGTGTGTGTGTGCGAGCGTGTGTGTACATGACTGCACATGTATGTACACATGTGTGCATATATGAGCCTCACCACATGTATGAACACGTGTGTGCATATAATATATGCACACACGTGTTCATACATTTTTACCTGGCTAGAACCCTGCATAGTGCATACACATTTTTAAAATACACACCCACATCCGTGCCCAAACTCACACCCATTCATGTGCACACACACACACACATGCACACACATATACATGTACACACATACACATGTACAGTACAGTATGTGCTTGCACACACACACACACGTACGCACACACACGCACGCACACACACACACACACACACATACACACATATTATGTGTATGTACTATGCAGGGTTCTAGCCAGGTAAAACTATTAGGAGCGGGGGAGGGGGGCAGCGGAATCAGTTGCCTGCAACCCATTTTCAAGTTCCATTTTCCCATAATGTCTTGCCATGCAAAATGCAAACGTACGGGCTCTCCCCAGATGAGTGTGCCTTTATGAACTCTCTGTTAGTGACTATCGACTGCATTTTTCGTTGAATGGACTGAAAACACACAAAAATAGACGAATGAGTAGGGGAGGAGGGCGCTCAATCAGAATGGGGGGAGCACCCCCCCCCCCCCCCTACTGCCCTCCTTTGGCTAGAACCCTGCTAATGCGTTGAAGTATTTGCAAAAATGTGTGTGTGTGTGTGTGTATGTGTGTGTGTGTGTGTGTGTGTGTGGTGTGTGTGTGTGTGTGTGTCAATATGTACGCGCACATGTGCATGTGCGTGCATGCTTCACATGTTCATGCCGCAGACTGCATAGGGCGACTCTGTTTGAGATGAAGTGGATAGTTCAGCCATTCCGTGCCTACCTGATTAACGAGCAGAGGAGTTGGACGACCATCAACCGGGTATTTCTCAAACCGCCTGGAGCACTTCTTGCTCTGGCTTCTCGCAATATAGACCTGAGTCCAATGAGGCGTGTGACACCATTTCAGACAGATAAGCGTAACGCTGCAGCCGCAACAGCTGCGGTTACTGCTTCTGCCGCTGTCGCCACTGTGTTACCTAGGAAACCACCGCATGTAGCAAGGATGGGACAAGAGCCTCAGAACCAGGAAAATAAGGTGAACCCTGATACAAGTAGCAAGTCAGAAGGTACTGTTGTTGCTGTTGCTGCCATGGATACAGACACAGTGCAAGCATCCCATGTACGGGCAGCGACAGCAGCATCAGCAGCTGTATCCAGGTCCAAGAGCGGAAAGCAACGCAGCAGGTCAAGGAGCACCGAATCAGTTACGCAGGAGAGACAAAGCACACAAAGTACACAAGGCACGTCACCGGCGACAGTGAGCAGCGGTCGTGTCTCCAGCCGTCACTCAGCGCGTGCACACCGTCGGCGAACATTTCGTCAGCATAGTCCTAGTGTTCCTAGGTCTAGACATGCCATACATGGCATGGGACATGCCATTGGACATACCATAGGACGCACCAGGGGCTCAGCGTCATCTGCTCAGCATAACAATGCCAGCGGCTCCTCATCACCTCGAAGCGGAAATAGCAGATCACCAGTGAGGCGCTCTCTTTCCCGTGTCTGTGATGATAAGATGCCCAGTGCCAGTGCTAGTACAGTGACAGAGACGGCAACAGATTGTGTCAAGGTAAGAGCACAGAACCGGGGAGGGGAGGTCAATGACAATGGCATTTTTAATATACTAGTGCCATTGTCCACATTGTTATATTTCTGCTAATTTGGTGGCAGTACTCACACCCTACTGAATAGGACTTGATGAAACTGTAGCCAGCAAAGTTCATGGTGGAAAGCGATTGTGACACTTTACTTCATTGCGTTGAGCTCCTAACGTTGGAGCTCACACTTCCTGCCCACTGACTGACATCATACTGCACAGCTGACTTGAAAATGCTTTGCAACTTCCTGAATTTCACTGTGGTCAGTCACTCGGACATCAGGTCATGAAGGCCAACGAAGTCAAAACAGCTAAACCTCAAGTTAACCGTGAATTGAGTGAGGTGCAGTGTGGCTAGTGCACTGGTGCGATGTGCAGAATGGTTTTTTGGTTTGAGTCCTATACTGTAACGGCAGGCCTTGCGATTCAAGTTTCAATCACTCCTGTACTGGGTCCATTCCACTTTGAAGAGTGAATGTACCTGGCACCTTGGAAAGGGCGACGGGGAAAGCTCGGTATGCCATGGACAAGGATGATCCATCCCTGTTTGAGTGATTGTGATCTACATGTATTCTATGCCCAGGAACACGCTATTAGCACACCAGGTCAGGTGCTTATGTTGACTATGGTAAGTCAGTGTGTAGTTGCTGCATAGTGGGTGCTTAACCGGGTGTGCAGTGGGTGCTTAGCCGGGTGTGCAGTGGGTGTGCAGTGGGTGTGCAGTGGGTGCTTAGCCGGGTGTGCAGTGGGTGTGCAGTGGGTGTGTAGTGGGTGTGCAGTGGGTGTGCAGTGGGTGTGCAGTGGATGCTTAGTGGGTGTGTAGTGGGTACGCAGTGGGTGTGCAGTGGGTGTGCAGTGGGTGTGCAGAGGGTGTGTAGTGGGTGTGTAGTGGGTGTGCAGTGGGTGTGTAGTGGATGTGTAGTGGGTGTGTAGTGGGTGTGCAGTGGGTGTGTAGTGGGTGTGGAGTGGGTGTGCAGTGAGTGTGCAGTGTAGTGTGTCCCATATGGTGCAGTGGTATGTGCAGCGATTTCCAATCGATAGGTTGCGGGTTCGACTCCCGACGATTATGGTCACACACGTCTTTCTTCTCTTTCTCAGACTCCTGACTTTTCTTTCATTCTCCTGGGTGGTTACCAACAGCCAATGCATGCCGGAGTATGTAGTGTGATGTGTGTGCGTGAAAAAAATTAAAAAGATCAAAACGTAGGGATTCACTGGCCAGGAAAAGCGAATGGTGGTATCCCAGCACAAGCTGCTATGGCTTCTGCTGTAGCATCGCTATCATCGCCTCCGGCGATGGGCATCATATGGGTGTGCAGTGGGTGTGCAGAGGATGTGTAGTGGGTGTGCAGTGGGTGTGCGGTGGGTGTGCAGTGGGTGTGTAGTGGGTGTGTGGTCGGTGTGTGAACTTGAGTGGCAGATACTAGTACTGGCCAGATAGTGAAAATGACTAAACGAGCTTGGTGACTTGCATCTAGATAAACTGTTTTTTTTGTATGTGTTTCATTGTCAGGTGTCACGGGGTGTGGTTGTGCTCACTAGGTTGTTTCCTACCCTACGGATAGTGTTGTTCTTGCGGTACACAATGTTGATCTTGCCGCAGTGTTCACCCCGCCATTATTTTCTGAACCTACTGACAACTGTTGACACTTGACAGTATACAACATCACACGCTGCAAAGCGAACTTATGAATGCATGCACATTGGAAGCCAAGTTTTTTTTCATTTCACGAGAATACATTGTGACCGTGTATCATGTCTGATCTTTGGGCAGCCCGAGGAGCATGGAGAAATTCACTTAACCCCAGCAGTAAGAGACTCGCTAACCGAGGAGCAACATGAGCAAATGTCAGCAATTCAGCAGAGTGTGGCTAGTGTAAGTAGTGCCAATATGGTAGTCACTTGATTGGATTGAAACGGATCATGGCCTCTTTGCTATGTCAATCAATCGTCCAACAACTTACTTTGATCACCTGTTACCAGCCAGACTCACCATGCCCGATCATGTGGCAGCTGACCAAGTTTGGCTTAGCAATCATGTATGGTCCGGCCAGGCGCAGGCAATGTTCACGGATTTGTCGCATGATGTGAAGTTCTACTATAGCAGACCCCAGAGTTTGCAGCTGAACACTCTTGGGCATCTCAGTGTGCTCTTGCTGATAATTAGAGGAGCTCAGAGGCAGGTGTGCACAAACACATCCTCTTCTTCTTTTTCAAGCGGCTTTCTTAGGAAGATGGGAGGAGGTCAAATACGCAACCTTGCGGTATTGCCCTTTTTTTTTTTAATAATTCATATGAAAGTCAATCCCACCGATTATTCCTCATCTGCCCGAACTCTTCCACCGCAGTGGCTAAAATGTATTTTAAGGTACATACCATGGTATGCAGATCCTAAAGCAGTAGGAGATGAGCAGATCAGACCGACCCCAAGTGTTACCCTCGTGCCAGGTCCGATGATGAGCTCCCACTTCATGGTGGACCGGCCACTGTAGCCGTGTAGGGAAATCCCAGTTCCGCTTCCCCGACAGGATTTGAACCTCAGCTGTAGCCTCTGTTTCCTGGTAATTGAATCTTGGACCATCTGCATGCTAGTGCGAAGCAGTGGAGCTAATCATAATAGGACTCGGAGCATTCAGGCTGCAAGGATCTATGACTACGAGTGATCTGATTTACGATAATAAAATGTATTAATATGATTCATTGTGGTTCTTGTCTGTGACTGCAGGCCTTGTCCTCGGACTGCCAGTATCTACTGTCAGCCTGTCAGGCAGCTTTAGAGTAAGTCTAACCATCAGTCCTCATCATTATTCAATGATTCATTACATTGTGCTACACCCTAACACGTGCTCTTGTAACTCGGCCCTATATCGCAAAAAAAAACTGTTGGGGTCAAAGACCATTTTCCGTCAGATATTACTCAAGTTTTCAGGGTTGAAGTATCATGAAGGTAAACAATCAATCCCAAAATCTTGCTGATGTGCAACGAATCCTTCCTAAAACTGACTACACATCGACAAGTGTTAGTCAGAGCATGTCAATGGTTCTGTATGTGTTGCGCCTGTGATGTTCCTGCCCTGTCGTAGGTCAGACGAGGAAGAAAACGGACAAGAACATGCGCAGCTAGTGCAACAGTGGTTGCTGGAGGTGACACTGGAGCATTGTCGACACATGAAAGAACAACTCAACGCGATTGCACCAGGACTGGTGGCAGATACTAATGCTTTATGATGGAAAGAGAAGTTCAGGCCCACACCACCCACTGCTTCAAAAGACAATGTACTTAACCTATCAACGCCTGATGACAGCTTTATTTATGTCAGTGAATAGATCAATTTTATTTGATTCCACTTTGGACACCTTTCTGAGAAAGGCCAATTTCTGCTGCTTACCTTTTCTTCTTGAATACACATCATACAGTGCATGGGTATTAAAAGCAGTTTGTACCGAGTCTTATTCCCTTGCATGCATTATGTGTTGGCATGTTGGTCCACTCCGAGTATCATCCGGCAACGAACATGTACCCCCCCCCCCCCACACACACCTCTCAAGTCTCATCCTCACAAGAACATGGCCCGCAATACAGCGGACAAAACCATAGGCAGGTGGCAAGCAGGTATGAACTTTCCAGCAGATACTGCTGCAGTGATGGTGGCATATGGTAAGTTGGTAACAATTCAGCCAGCCGAGCAAATCCATGCAGCCAAGCAGAGTGACAGTACTGAGCAACGAAAAGAGAAGCAAAACTGGCAACAGCAGCAAAAGACTCTTTCAGAACAGCTGTATTGTGTTATAGCAGCTGTTCTGTAGCAGTGTAATCAACAACAGCAACATGGATTTACCGTACTAGCATCAACCTCAGCATGATCGTAAGAGGCAATGGTGAACCTCAGGAATTTTCCATTTTGTTCAGCTGAAAATTAGTAAGCATGATGGGATCGAGTGGGGGGCAATACAACAGAAGCGGCAAACTGATAAGTATATTATGCGGTTTGATACTAAATAGTGCACAGATCCAACATTGAAAATAGGGATAACTTGAATAGTAGGCAGATAAACGGATAATTTCAATAGTGCCCAGGGGACGCTGGGATGCGATGGTCCATGCAGTGGAGAGCAGCGCTGACGCCAATTGACAAGACCATCATCACAAGCAGTCGGCAATGACATGAGCTGATACATCAACCTGTTAGCATAAACTGGTGGTCCAGTATTGGTCAATCAACGTAAGAATACGTACTTCAGCGGTAGGAAGATAGTGCTCTTCTGTATCGCAGACTACCAGCACACTGACGTGAGCTGGAGGTGTGCAAGATCAATCATGGGTCAATGAACGAAACGAGGATGTAGCGCGTGCCACCAGTCGTCCTCAAGCCCTCGTGGTAATGAGTGAGCCTGCCGGGATGCATGATGGTCCAGCCAACCTTGTTGTCGACAACAGAGCAGTTGTAGCGCAGGAATCTACAGCCACCTCCCTGTTCAAAGCATCAGAAGAGAAATTGGTTGGCATAGCAGCTAGTGACATTACCCCGTGTTATAAACTACATTTATATTTTTTATAAGCAAAGAGGTAAAAGCAACTCTGGTTATTAAACCGATCATTGACAGATGCATGACCCCCCGTATGATTTGTTTATGCGGGCAATATGCGACCTGTTCATATTATTATTATTATTATTATTATTAAAGAGGTAAATGTTAACAGTTATGTAGATAAGAGCACAGTACAGACATGACCGTGGCAGTGTGGCCATCAAATACAATGCAATGGGTATCAAACTGAGTGCTGTACATGCAGGGGATGGCAATAGTAAAAGAGTAACGTACACGGCATAGAGTGCATCTAAAACGTTGCCACCAGGAGAGAACTAATGTAATTATACATACCTGGTAGTCAATGTGGGGTCGGTTCAGGCACACGTTAGTTGTGAAAGTCGATGAATCGTGATGTGGACGAAGAACAGGCTGTCTGTCTGGTTGGTACTTGACCACAAAGTTGAGCATTGCTTTGCCCTGCAAACAAGCAATAATAATCACAATGCTTTGCAGGGAGATGGAGGTGGTAGGGATATGTGTTGTGACGTGGAGGTGGTAGATATACAGTGTGTTGAGGGGCGAAGATGCGTGTGGGCATACATTGTGTTGTGAGGTGGAGGTGAGCAAACAGCGGGTTGCATATGACACAAGTGAGTTGCAGCAGCTACCAGCGTACATTTCAAAAGACACAGACATCAAACAGAGTAAACGCATGCGGCACACAGTCTGAGCGAACCTACCTCAGCATAGTGACCTGGATAGGCACGTAGTTGCACAGGAAGAATGTACCTCTTGATCAAGTCCAAATACTGCTGCTGGAAGTTAATCTGAACAGGACACAAGGTTCACACACAGATGTAAACTGAGAAGCTGCAATTTACCAGTGCATGGCAGCGCATGGAAAAAGCAAAATGGTACAAAGGTGATTTGTCTGATACCATTAGTGGCCAACAGGAAGTTTTCGCCTCCTTTGTTCATTATACATTGGCCGCTGTTAGTATTCCACAGCAGTGATCATGGCGATTTGCAAACTACCTTCTACATTGAACAGGACACGGTTAGAACTTTGGCCGAATGAAGCAATCACAGGTCACCGTACCTACAGAAACAGGACAACTGAGCCTAACCAAGCACCCTGCCAACATGCCACCTGCCACCTGCCAACATGCCACCTGCCAACATGCCGCCACATACCAACATGCATACAAATGCTGTAGAATGTTACTATGGTTACCTGTGTCATATGGATGTCATCAGTGGGTACATTTTCATAGCCACCCGAGATCCGTTTGTCCTATACACAGTCAAACCATGACACAGCACAGCAAAATGAAAATCATCAAAATTAATGATACACTTCATCCTGCACACAGCCAAAGTACCAAAACAGAGCATCATAGGGAATCCCGAGCAAATGACTTGAAAAAGATTTTTTTGCAGCCGGGCATTCGGCAAGCCCAACCTGCTAGAACCCTGACATGAAGTGTAGAAAAGTATTTTGCAAAGCCACAAGACATCGTGAACTATCATGATGACAATACATCTAGCGATTCACATGCTGTAAGTCTCCATACAAGAACATGAAAACCTGTGCGTACACGGGCAGCTCAAGTGGGCCATAGGGTGGTCATTACAATGCCAACAACAGTGAAATCATTGATCTCAGCGTCTTCATAATTATTGAGATGGTCTCATGATCCGAACTGCTACCGGTATATTGATTGCCAATGGTCACGAGTCGCCGGATAGAGCAGGTATAAAAGAATACAGTCATGTACTTGTAACCTGACCAGGTTCTTACTGTCAGAAACTGACTCCTTTACAGAAAAACAGCTTTTAATTATTAAGGTTAATAAGCAACAGATAGACCCGGTCATCTGGGTGTGTGCCCAGCTAAACTTGCAGTCATTTACTGAAGCTCACCTCATGACTTCCGCCAGACCATTCGCCAAGGTGCTCAACTTCCTGTTGTTAGTCACAAGAGTATACGCGTAACAAGACAGAGATTTTCTTAACAACAAGTCAACAACTACATTGGTCAGGACTATTTTCTAGCTCTCCAAACTACCCACCACACGCGTTTCTCTATTTCTTTTCCTTAGCACTTTGACATCAAAAACTGATCGTCAAGTAATGTGGCACAGTGCACCCATCTCTCCGGCTCATATATCCGGTGAAAAAGTAAAACAAACGCTGTGTCTCAGGTATATCGGTGTTCAAATAACAGCTGGAAACTGCTAAATTCCATTTCAACACAGCTACTGCAGTAATAATAAGTTCTTATTAACAACAAATGGAGACTAATAATAAAATGATCCATGTGAAATACCAGCCATATTCATTCTCACACACACTTCCCCATATTCATTCTACAGATTATAACACCCCCGACACATACACACACATACACACACACATACATGCACATGCACATGTGTACACACACATGATATGTCTACAGATAGCAAGAAGACATTTATTATCAAACAAATCTGAAGAGAAGGAAAACACAACTGAAGAGGCAAAACACATGAAGCACGGAAGTATCTCCCAAGCCAAGCAAGCATGCCGTTATGGTGCGAGGTCATACAACTGTGGTACAAATCTAGTACGGGAGTACATGAACTACAGGTCAAATATGGCATGGGGGAATCCATATACATCACGCCCCTTCGAGATAATGCTGAGAAAACAAATCCAGTATTATCTATCAAATCAAATCAAAACAAGAAAAGAACAAGTATGGCAAACAACGGCCCATAGCACACAGCGGAACAGACATAGCATGCCACACAAGGATACAGAAAGATACGATATAAGAACAATCCTCAAGAACATGTACACGATGTGTCCAGACCAAATCAAGATGCATAAGATTGTCCACGGGTGGAGGAAATGTTCAAACGAGAGGGTGGTTGGTGCGCTCGTGTGCTGCGACGCAGAGGAGGAGGCGTAGCAGGAGCAACGACAACAGACGGCTGTGGTGAAACACATGGTGCTGGTGACGGCACGGGTGGAGAGAACGGACGAAGAAAACGGCGATTTCTCCAATAAACTCGACCACTAGCCAACTTGACGAAATAGTCACGGTGCTGCCCAATGGCCACAATCACGCCACGGGTTGTCCAACGCTTCGTCTTCGGATCCTGGACGTCCACAGGAGTGCCGATACGGAGAACGGGAAGAGAGCGGTGGGTGGGAGTACTGGCGGAAACAGGTGTCGAGGGTGGTGACTGTTCTTCACGCTCACTAGCGACGGTCGACCACGAGGAATCAAACTGCGTCCACTCAGCAATGACGAAAGACCGAAGTGGATGCCCGAGAAGATGCTCAGCTGGGCTCTTGCCAGACGGACCGGGCGTATTCCGCCACTCCAGTAGACCACGACGAAATGCATCTGTGTCGAGATTGCCATTTGACGAGGTCTTGAGCAGCAAGCGCTTCATGGCTTTCACTGCGGCTTCCGCATGTCCATTACTCTGGGGATAATGCGGGGAAGAGGATACGCGTTGCACTTGCCAACGGCTACAGAAGTCGGCAAACTTCTTCGATGCAAACTGGGGGCCACCGTCGGTGCACAGTACAGCAGGCACACCCAGATCGGCAAACCAACGACGACAAGCGAGAATGACATCGTGTGATGACGTGGTCCTGCCGGTTCGAACAACGCACGGCCAACCAGTCAGACGGTCGACATAAACAAGAAACTCGTAGCCTTGGCAAGAGAACAGATCAGCGGACACAAACTCGAACGGCAGAGTAGGATGACGGTCATTCATCGGTGGTTCGGCTGACTGTGACGACTGGAATTCTCGACACGCGGAACAGGCACGGACAAGGGTGTCTATGTCGGCGGTGAGACCAGGCCAGTACACGAGCTGTCGGGCGCGAGCCTTGGTACGGACGAGACCTTGATGTGAGGCATGAAGATTAGCGAGAACACGTTGACGCATGGCCAAGGGAACGAGAATGCGTTGGCCTTTCATGACGATGCCCTGGTCCACTGACAGGTGTTCACGTCCATTCCAGAAGGGTTGTAGTGGAGCATCCAAATCACGCTGCCGAGCGGGAAAACCATGCAGAACGCACTGGACAAGAGACTGATAGACTGGATCAGCTGAGGCGGCTGCTCGAAGTTCAGCAAACTTCAGGTTGGGGTGAGGACCATCATCACGGAGCATGCACACACGGATGCTGCGGCAATGAAGAGCAGGGGCTTCGCCGAGTTCATCATCTGAAGACGGGATGCCGACGGGATTGCGAGACAGCGCATCAGCAAACGCGTGATCAGAGCCTTTTCGCCAGGAAGCGTGCACTTGAAACGACTGCAGCTTCAGGCGAAGACGGAGAAGGCGAGGATTCTCGATCTGATCTAGAGAATACGCGTTGATAATCGGGATCAACGGACGGTGATCAGTGATCAGATCAAATAGGGTGCCGGATAAGTACAACTTGCACTTGTGCACAGCCCAAACGACGGCGAGCATCTCAAGCTCAACAACAGCATAGCGAGATTCGGCGTCAGAGAGGTAGCGGGAGCCACACTGGATGATTCGCCACTTATCATCCTGCTTCTGCCACAGAACGAAGCCGAGACCACGTAGTGCAGAGGCATCAGTCTCCAGACGGAGGTCGTGTCCATGCTGGTAGAAGGCCAGGATAGGAGGAGACAGCAGAGTAGACTTGGTCTTCTCGAATGCAACAGTGTGGTTGGCATCCCAGACAAACTCACGGGTCGTCTTCAACAGACCACGAAGCGGAGTGGTGCAGGCGGCGAGGTGTGGTGAGAACTCGCTACACTGGTTCACCAGGCCAAGAAACGAACGCAAATCAGTGCGGTTCGCAGGAATGTCAAAATCGCGAATAGCCGCTGCCTTGTCATCGTCAACAACCCAGCCGTCTGGACTGACAATGTAGCCGCAGAAATGGATGTGACGTGACGCAAAGGTGAATTTGGACGGGCTCAGAGTAATGCCATGCTGTCGAGCACACAGCAGGATGTCACGAACATGGGTGACATGGGAGGCAAAGTCGTCATCATAGGCCAGGCAATCATCTACAACCTTGGCGAAATTCGGGATTGCATCGAACGCAGCATCAGTGCGGCAGTTGAAAACATCCCCGGCGGAAATCAGGCCTTGAGGGTTGCGTAGGAAACGATACCTGCCGTATGGGGTGATGAATGTGGTCATTGGACATGCCTGCTCACTCAGTGGGATTTGCCAGTATCCGTGCCTTGCATCAAGCTTGGTGAGGAACTGTGCCGATCCAATACCAGAAACCACATCGCGAGCGGTGCGAACAGGGTGGGCTGGTCTCAGGACTTGGTCATTCAATCGTTTGAAATCGACGGTGAGGCGTTTCTCAGTGGTACCTTTCTTGTCGACGAGCACAATCGGGTGACACCATTCACTAGGCTCACTGACAGGCTCGATTATGCCATCGACAACCATTGTGTCCAGTTGTGACTTGACCTGGTCACGAAACGCGTACGGAATCGGGCGTGCGGTATGGACACATGACGGCTTAGCATCTGGCTGAAGTTGGATGTCCATCGGAGGACCTGCCATCGCCTTCAAGCCAGTGTCGGAAAACACGTCCGAGAACTCCTGCAGTAGCTCATCGCGAACACGAGCGATATCAGCAGAGCTAGGATTGACAACAGGCTTTGATACAGCACGGATCTTAGGTGGCGCGGCAGCATTAGCAGCAGGGTACTGTGCAGGCCAATCTGACGGGAGGAGCTGGAGTGCACTCAAGGACGAACGTGATAGAAGAGCATCGTCCAGACCCTTGTACACGTGGATTACGGTGCTGTGTTGTACTTCGCCAACCTGAAGTGAAGCACGAATACTGCCGACGTTCTGCAACTGCTCTCCAGATGCCGCTAGGACGCACTCTGGGTCATGGTCGAGGTTCTCGGGGAACCCGCCAAGCAGTTCGAGATGATGCTCGCCAATGGCATCGACGTCACTGCCAGTATCAGGGACCCAGGGTAGCGTGACTGCCTCATCCTCAGTGGCTAAACGGGTGGACACACGCACAATAGGCTGCGCAGCAAGACGAGTACGCTGCAACTTCAGTTGGCCCACATGCTTCACGTTCCGGTCCGATTGTAACGACGACCTACACATAGCGAGAAAGTGACCAGTCTTGCCACAGCCATTACATTTCTTGCCGCTGGCAGGGCAACTAGACTTTGTGTGCGGGCTCCGGCCGCAATTGGGGCACTTCTTGTGTGTGTCGCTTCCTGAAGAGGGAGCGGATGCAGATGGCAATACAGGTGCAGACATCTTGCTGCCAGGCTGTCCCTGTCGGGATTGTTGCTTACTGCGTTGGTACGCGGACCGCCGCACAGCATTGAGCTGGCTGGTGGACGGGATACTGCTGCTCGTCGTGGTAGCCGCTTCCTCCGCCCGGCAAATTGTGACTGCATCGTTCAGGGTCAAGTCCTTGGCAGACAATAGCTTGTGCCGGGTAGCGTCGTCACCAATTCCAATGACAATCCTGTCACGCAGGGTGTCAGCACGCACACGTGTCAGGCTTGTGCGACAGGTACTACATGTGTGTGCTGAACATTGTGAGCACAAAACAACGTCCGGAAAATCACAGCTAGTGTGTAATTCTTTCAACGAAGTGTAAAAAGAATCGAAAGACTCGCCTTTCGACTGACACCTGTCGTAAAATGCGATACGATCCAGGAGTGGGTTGCGCTGCCGTCGCAAATATTCCTTGACTGCAGAAATCACATCGTCCGCATCGGGATTCGGAGAAGTCACGATAATACCCTCGCGGAGAAATCTGCGTAGCTCCTCATCAAGAGCTTGCCGCAGCGAGGATACTCTGGTCTCACGGCTCTGGGCTGACAGGTGCTGGCACTCATAATAGTCTCGCCACATTTCCTGCCATGCCGTGAAGTCGGCTAATGTCGAGGACGACAGTAAAATCGGTCGCTCCGCAGAGACAGGCTTTGGAGCTGGTGATGTGGTGCTGGGTTGCACGGGTTGTTGTGTTGGTTGTGTCAGTCGTTGTATAGTTTGTTGGAACAGGTCAGCCATTTTACGTTCCCTCTCCTCTGAGGACTTCATTTGTGCCGCCAACATCGCGGTCAGGGCAACAATGTCAGGAGCAGGGTCTGAGTCGGACATCGTGGTCGCAACCTACGCAAATGCTGGTATCACGAACAAACTACAAAAAAATCGGCCAGTGCGCAACACAACGAGGTGCAAACACAAAGCACGAGAAACTAAACACACAGGTGAGTTCTACAAGGAACGAACAGTTCACTGCGCCATGATATGTCTACAGATAGCAAGAAGACATTTATTATCAAACAAATCTGAAGAGAAGGAAAACACAACTGAAGAGGCAAAACACATGAAGCACGGAAGTATCTCCCAAGCCAAGCAAGCATGCCGTTATGGTGCGAGGTCATACAACTGTGGTACAAATCTAGTACGGGAGTACATGAACTACAGGTCAAATATGGCATGGGGGAATCCATATACATCAACACACACACACACACCCCCCCCCCCCCCCCCCCACCACCACCAATGGTCAGTGGAGCGCCTCCAGACTCATCAACACGGCTACCCTGTAGCCCCCACCTTCCCATTGTTCTCTATTCTCCTTTTCATGTTCTCCCGTTTTCCCTTTCCCGATGGGGCAATGTTTGGAAGTAAAAAACAGTTTAAAACACACGTTACGCACACAGATGGACACACATACACACACATGGACGCACACACACATACAAACACAAATACACACACATGCACGCGTACTCACACACACACACACACACACACACACACACACACACACACACACACATACACACACACACACACACACACACACACACACAGTATACACAATATGTTGTAACCCATGACTCACTTCAATCATCTCCCTGGCCAACTTCTCTGTGACTAATGGATACCAATAAACATCAGGGCAAGGCTGGAAAGGATAGAGAAACATAGGCATGGTTGACAACACAACCACAAATGCAAATTAACGCAATGCCTGCCTATCCAGTTGGGATAGAAGTGCATGTAAAGCCATGTAAAGCCATGTACAGCTGTACTTGGTAAAGTAATTCGGATTCTTAGTAGAGGACACTGGCTGACAATATGGGCTAGTTGTTACAGGCCTTCGCCAGGCCTGTCCTTTTCTGAAATTCAATGTAGCAGCAGGAGGAATGTGTGCAAGATCATCACCTAAAGCAAATTGATCACCCACGGCAAGTGGATCACCCACGGCAAGTGGATCACCCACGGCAAGTGGATCACCCACGGCAAGTGGATCACCCCCAGCAAGTGGATCACCCAGGCAAGTGGATCACCCACGGCAAGTGGAGCACCCACGGCAAGTGGAGCACCCACGGCAAGTGGAGCACCCACGGCAAGTGGAGCACCCACGGCAAGTGGAGCACCCACGGCAAGTGGAGCACCCACGGCAAGTGGAGCACTTACGGCAAGTGGGGCACTTACGGCAAGTGGAGCACTTACGGCAAGTGGATCACTTATGGCAAGTGGATCACTTATGGTAAGTGGATCACTTACGCCAAGTGAATCACTTACGGCAAGTGGATCGCGTATGGCAAGTGGATCGCGTATGGCAAGTGGATCGCGTATGGCAAGTGGATCGCTTGTGGCAAGTGGATAGCTTGTGGCAAGTGGATCGCTTGTGGCAAGTGGATCACTTACGGCAAGTGGGTCGCTTACGGCGAGTGGATCGCTTACGGCAAGTGGATCACTTATGGCTAGTGTACAACTTATGGCTAGTGGACCACCTATGGCAAGTGGATCACTTATGCCTTATGGCAAGTGGATCACTTATGGCAAGATGATCACTTATGGCTGTTGGGTTGTATGACAATATGATCACCTATGGTAAGATGATCACCTATGGCAAGATGATCACCTATGGTGAAATTATCACCTGTGGTAGAATGATCGCCTATGGTAGGATGATCACCCATGGCAGGATGATCACCTATGGCAAGTTTACCAGCATCTGTGTTTGACCAGCGACTGCATGTGTTTGACCAGCGACTGCATGTGCTTGACCAGCGGCTATGTTGGAGCAGTGACTGTGTCTTTGACCAGGGGCTGTAAGTAAATCTGTAGAAGCTGTACAGTTCAAGGTATTCACCTCATTTAGTGGGATGCTCGTGTTGAGATTTCGCGAATAATTCGGATGCAGGTACTCCTCTTCCCAGTCCTGTAGTGGACACCATACAAACACACACACACACACACACACACACACACACACACACACACACACACACACACATGCACGCACACACGCACACACACACACAACACACACAAACACACACAGACTCTATTCCAACTTATGGTAACATTATGTGGACCTACCGTCCCACACTGAGTGTAAGTTGTACTACATGCCACACATCTCTGATTGCCTGCACTATGCTGCGATGTGTTTGCGCAAGAATATTCAAATTTGCAAATCCTTTCTCCACCACAGTTTGATAGTCGGAGACATTCTCTCAGATTGAGCGGCAGTACTTCATCTATCTTGGAATATCTCTGTATTCCAGTGGCTGCTGAGAAAGTGCCATGGCAGCTCCCCCCCCCCCCCCCCCGACACATGCATGCACGTGGGCATACGGATACACACACACACACACACACACACACACACACACACACACACACACACACACACACGGGCATACACACATATGCTAGCGTAATGCATGTGCATGAACACACATATTCAATTTGCAATACACTTACCCACTTGTTGTCAGTGATTTGATACATATCATTGTGTAGGTGTTTTGTGGTGAATGATGACAGCTCAGACAGGTGTCCCCAGGTGGTCATTTCTTTGTTCGTCACATACATGAATGTGCCCTGAAAAAATAACACAGACGCGCAATAGAAGCACTCGGCTTAGTCGCACATGCAATGTGTCATTGACTGGTAGCCATGAGCACGAGTGAACGCAACCACTACAAGAGTGTAGTCACAGATATACAATCACGTTGTTCAGCTCTACTAGTATTCCAGCTCTTGTAGCTGCTGCTGCTGCTGCACTGATCACGGATCAGTGGCCAAAACAGCTAGCTCAGTCTAGCTGTCCGCAGCATTGTGAAAGTACATTGTCTGTACATCATAATAAAATAAAATGTAAAATGCATGGAAAGCTGAAGCAGGCAGACTACGGAAATCATCCGAGTCAGCATTATTGAATTGGTATGAATCTCATGGCTGGGCATTTCCCCAGCTTCTTGTGATACATACTCAAACACAACACACACAACACATACTCAAACACAACGCACACAACACACCACACTCACTCACACACACACACACACACACACACACCGTGACACACACACACACACACACACACACACACACACACACACACCGCAGCAAATATCACAGTACAAGTATTATCGTTGTGCAACATGTCACATGGCAAGCAGCAGTGGAAGTGGCAGTGCTGAATCTATGATAGCCAGATCAGATTGACCCATTGCCTGTTAACTAAATAGACAGCACGCTTACCTGTCGTCTTAGACGTGATGAAAATGCCATGTCTTTGTCAACACCTGGAACAACTGGGTAGACGATGGTTCCTTGATCAATTACGTCACGACGGACAAGGTAGGCATGCGAGATATGGGGAACAACCCACGTTCCTCTGCCAAGAAAAGCAAGCAGACACATGCACATCTTTCTTTAAACAAAGTTAACACGAGGAGCATGAATGTTGGACGTAGTATTGTGTTACATTTCAAGATGTGTGTTGGTGTTTAGTCATGGTGTGTGTGTGTGCGTGTGTGCGTGTGTGTGTGCGCGCGTGTGCATGTGTGTGCATGTGTGTGTGGGGGGGGGGGTGGGGGTGTGTTTGTGTGCATTGTGTACCTGTTGGCGTACATGTATCCATGTGTGTACGCGCATGTGTGTATGTGTGTGTGTGTGTGGGGGGGGGGGGGGTGGAAGGGTGCATTGTATGCCATAATAGGCTTTATTGTACTATCACAAGTTTCAACATGTTCTAACTGTTCTGTGTCAATTTCAACTGCTAGTTGCCATGCAGCCTCGGTGGGGTAACGAAGCTTGAATTCGGCTATTTCACTAAATCTAAGATGTGAGAGATAAAAACATACGAGTATTTTTACAATAATTTTGAGTGAAAGTAAAAGAAGAGGTTGCTTCACGTACCTTCGCTCACCATTCACAATGGCAAGGTAGTCCTCAGACCGTTCGTAGTAACCAGTCGAGGATATCGCACCCCAGAAATTTGACCACAGCTTTTCCGGCTTGGAAAGAAGTGGTGCAAGGATTGTTCTGCGGATGCATGGAAGCACATACACGTACATCATGTATCAAAAGTGCATATCCACTGCTACATGCATCCCCACTGCTACATGAAAAGGCTGTGGCCGGGATTCCACTTGATCACTATGTAGGAGTTGCATTATTTGATAGAAAGTATATTTTTCGAGCTTGAGTGGAAAATAGATTCCTAGGTTCGAACCCCAAGATGGGCAGTTAGTTACATTTTTTCTCTCCTGGAATGTGTCGTATCTGCATGTTATTACCCTTTCAGTGAGGTGCTCGTGAGTCGTGTACGAGTCGTGTGTGGCTAAACCCGTATTTCTCACTTTAACAACCAGTATGCCTGTCTGTTGCAAACTGTGACTGGTCGCTTGTATTACTGTTCCTGAGCTGTGAACTGTGATTGGCCGCGTATACTAATGTTCCGGAATGTTCTAGAATTTCGTCGGCAACCGGTTTTCGTAGCGTGCTTATTAGTTAATGAGTCTATGGCTGAAACGAATGCTCAATGCAGCAAACGAATATTCTTTTTCCGAATACACCTGAAACGAAGAATATTCCGAATATTCTAGACCAAACAAAAGCCATGGATACCTAGTTGTATCCATGGTAACCACACACCATCAACGGGTGGCTACCCATATTACAAGAGAGACATTTGAAAAGGGCATTGTTATCATTTGGCTTGCTGATGATAACACATGGAAGGTGACAGGCCTACTCATATTCTGCATAACATAAGCGTATTATATATCGAAAAGGTGAGTTTCTGTACATTTACGAATAATATTATATGTACTCTTATTCCACATAAACGAAGAATATTCTTATTCCTGTCTGCATATTTCGAATCTTTAACAGATTATTACTTTCAGAATGGATATGCCATTCCATTCCATACATGCATCCAATTGGTTAGAAAGAACGTGAGCGCTTTCCAGTACATGTACATTAATCACCAGACACAGATATAGTTGTACTTGTATAACCAACTCACCGGTTTTGCTCTACCAAGCGCTTCAGAACCAGTCGGTTGGTGAGCATGACATCAGCATCCACTGAGAAGTAGAAAGAGCAATTGATTGTTTGACATTCTTTCCTGATAACAGAACGAGAAGTGTAACAGAGGGAGACAAATGTTAGTGAGGATCCTATATGAGCATGTGCTGCTCGGGCTCTGCTTTCTATGGATAGGGGTATTTTCAAGGGGCCTATTAGATAATAATATCCATACACCACCCTGTAGAGTGATAGAATCAGGCAAGAGTCGTTTCTTTTTCAAGGAGAAAAAATTAATGGTGGCTGTGGCCAGTGTGACCGATCATTGTTATAGCAGTCATGTGCCTGCACTCATGCAAGTATACACACATGCACATACTGCCAGGTACAAGTATGGAGCTTCATGCTGTTGTGCTTGTGTGCACTTGTTATCCAGGGATCCACTTTGGTATAAGTACATTGATTTTTTTACGCTATCGTGCTATCATTCATAACCAGATTAAGTCAATGATGATGTAATACAGTGTGACATTCCTTAGCGGACATATCCTGTCAAAGATAACCTCCACATACAGCACAGACAGGGCAGCCAGTCCCAACTGTTGCCGCCATCAAGTTGTAATGCACTCTCTGTGCCGATTTCTACTGCACACCTCCCAATGCAGTAGCCAGTACTACATAATTGCAAAACCAGCCTACGTGTATATTTCAAAGCCAGCCTACGTGCACAAGTACAACACATTTCTTTCCGTGCAAGGCAATATTATGCTTACAGAGCACGACCCCGGGCATCTTGGCTGGTACCTGTCTCGTCAAAACTGCCATCATCGAACGTTACACTGAAGTACGGCTGCTCCAATGCCTTGATGCTCTTTATCCACTCAGCAGCAGCAGATGAGTGGTACTTTGCCTGTGTGTGTGTGTCAGCATGTTAGTAGGTCAGTGAAACAATCCAACAGAGGACAGAGGACAGAGGATTAATCATAGCTATCGTGATGTGTGCCGGGCCATGGTCATGTTTCATGCTCTTGCACCGAACTCAACTACATCATGACTGAGGTGAAAAGTGAAATGCACTTAATTAAAGGTAGAGTTGAAAGAACACATGCACTGACACATTGGACCACTAACAACATTTCCATCGGTTGACTAACCAGAAAGTTAACGTGCAAGAAGATTGCCAAGCGGCTCTTCGGATAGAACTGGCGCTCAATCCGCTGAAGGAATTTGTGGAAGAAGGGAACAGGCTGGTCGACGAACAGTGCAACGAGCACAAGTGGATGATCGTCATCCTGAAAGAGAAGAGGGAAAGAAGTGCTGTTAGCCATCAATTGCCATCCCTTTTGAACAAGACTGACATGAGGGAGTGCATAGAAGGCGTAACGTTAGAAAGCAGCTGGATAATCCAGCCCGCAGGAGTTCCCATGGCAATAGTTGGTAAGCAACCAAAACAAAACAGGCCATGGATAGTGCATTGTCACAGTTTCTATTTATATATTAATACAAAGCCCGGATATGAAATGACCAGCATCCTACCATACTAGTATTATGTATGTTGTTTCCCTCAAACCAATGAATACGCTTTTGTATGTTTTTGTATTCATCATGTATTCCATTCCTTACGTAGGCTTTCTTCAGGGTGAACTCAATCTCCTTGCATGCCAGACAACCTTCTGTGTTGGACCAAGATCCAGCCAGGTAATTCCCATAGCGATTCAGCGTATCCTGGAGTGAAAGAAACATTACAACACAATCATGACAACATAGACAGTGAGCCGCACGACCATGGCTGCAGAGCAGTAGGCAGTTCATGGCATCCTTACCCATCAGTGAGTGGTTTACTGGCAATGCAATGCACAGGTGTAGAGAATAAAACTTGATAAGTAAAAACTACCCTGGGTAGCTCAGTGTAAACGCTACAAACACCGAGGGATGACAAGAAGGTGGAAGTGTGACGGGATCTAACAAGTGTACAAGTACAAACCGCAATAGACAGCCAATGGAAGTAACTAGCAAAGTTATTGATGACCTACCTAACAGCCCACGTGCGAATTTAATTTGCTTCTGTTCGAATAGGCTTTATCTCCCTGTACAGTAATTGGGCTTTGCTTATTCATGAAGTTAGATTTCACATGCGGCTGCTCTGCCCACTCATGAGTCATGTAGGTACAGTATATGCAGGTCCCAGGCCTAAGTTAGGCATGCAATGAGCAACCAGTAGTTACCTTCATGGACAATGGCCCATTGCCATGTACCACAGATGGTGTGGTTGAGTACATGCTGTTGACAAGGAATGCAGCTCCTTCTTGTGTAAAGTTGATTTCAAGATCGTCTGCATATACACATACGTACATGTACATACATTCAAACGTGCACATGGTGACTAAGTCAGAGTGCACACACACACACACACACACACACACACACACACACACACACACACACACACACACACACACACACACACACACACACACACACACACACACACACACACACACACACACACACGCGCGTACATACACGTGCACACGCACACACACACACACACACACACACACACACGTCCGTGCACATGTAAACACATGCCCCCCCCCCCCCACACACACACGCACCTGCAGGAAACAGCCTACAAACTAACCTTATCTCTTATTGGCGCAAGTCGCCATCATGAGAATAAAGAATAACGACCATTCAGCCGTGATGAGTATGTAAGCCAGTGCAGTATAACACAATAATCACACACAACGATTCATAAACTTTCTGAAATCCTTAGTAAACCTTGGTAAAGATCGATTCTCACCTGTTGCACCATTCAGGTTTTGGAAAATGTGTGAGCGATGATCCAATCGCATACCGATCTCTTTCTAATACCAGGATATACATACGCACACGTACGCGTACACACATACACACATGCACACACATGCACCAGAAACACACACATACACAAGAAGCACACCACACACACACACTCACAAACACATATGCATGCACACGCAGAAGAGAAACAAGACATGCAGGTATCAAGAATACATGATGTACTAAGTAACGAGGTCAGCCCTATACCATATACAGAGGTCCTATGATGAAGTAATCATTACGTCATCACTTCCAATGCTTTGCATGGATTGGAGAAGCAGTGGCAGGGACCATCAGCCAGTGGTGCACAAACACCGGCACTGCTCCGCCACTCGAACTAGTATCGTATGTACATGTATGATTACCACTCAATACTAAAATAATAATTGTCATTCAAATCTCAAAACAAACTACCAGTCTTTGCCACTCAATACAAAAATAACAATATATTAAATCTCTGAAGCAGTGTATATTTTCCAAATACGGTATGCCTGAGAACATAGTGTGGTTACTGGCAGCCGAGAATGTGACTTTGTCCTCGCTAAAATTATAGGTTTGCATTGCTAGAGCACTGATGGTTCCCTTTCATCCATCCAGGGGCGTCGGAAGGCATCCAACATTGGTGCGGACATGAATAGGTGGAGGAGGCCGTCCGCCAGGAAAATGTTTTGGAAAATTGGGCCCAAATAGACCATATTGGATTGCTTCAAAAATCCACAAGATGGAATCCCTGGTGCAGTTTTGGCCCCACCTGTCACACCGGTTCCGACACCCCTGCCATCGTCCAATCACATCTGTTATTTTGAATCGATCCGTTTGGAATTTTGGACCCGCTTTGGCCATACTGAATGAATTCACTATAGGGAACAGATGCACTAGGTAACACCCCCCCCCCTCCGCTACAGGGGCTTGCATGAATGCAGATGCAAAAGCTGATTGGTGGACTGAATAATATCAATGTAGAATGAGAGCAAAGGTCTTTAGGTTTATCTCACAGAGAACAGTCAACGGCATGCATGGGCTTATAGTGCGGCTGCCGGGTTGCTGGTGCATGACTCACTCTTCTGGCGGCATCTAGATACTGCAGAGTATAGTAGAGCTGATCATCGTAAGTGTCACTGACTTCCTTGTGTGACACCACAGAGTAGAACTTAGGTGCATAGCCCATGAATCCTGCACGACACCATAATTATAATGACAACAGTTGCCACCTACAGCTTGTGAAGACACCCATGATATCAAGAGCTCTCTCTCTCTATCTCTCTCTCTCTCTCATTCTCTATTCCCTAAGTGTATACCATGCATTGGCTGTATAGCTATGTGTGTGTGTGTGTGTGTGTGTGTGTGTGTGTGTGTGTGTGTGTGTGTGTGTGTGTGTGTGTGTGTCGCAAAACGACTTATCCCATCACCAACGCTCATGTCTCCTCTCGTCTTCGTCTCGCTCAACGAGAAACACGTGACGTACATGGCAGTGTGTACCAGGACCAGGTTTGTGTGTGTGTGTGTGTGTGTGTGTGTGTGTGTGTGTGTGTGTCACTGTGTGTGTGTCACTGTGTGTGTGTGTGTGTGTGTGTGTGTGTGTGTGTGTGTGTGTGTGTGTGTGTGTGTGTGTGTGTGTGTGTGTGTGTGTGTGCGTGTGTGTCGCTGTGTGTGTGTGGGGGGGGGAGGGGGGGGGGGGTGCGTGTGTGGCCAGAAAAAGCAACTTCAAAATAGCTGTAGACCAGGCTGAATAGTAGTGGTCAATTCATCAGCCTTGCAAGCTGTTGAATGGTGCAATCCCAACACAAGTTTCAATGGCTTCTGCTGTAGCATCGCTATCATCGCCTCTGGCGATGGGCGTCAAAAGGTCAAAAGGTGTGTGTGTGTGTGTGTGTGTGCGTGCGCGCGTGTCTGTGCTGTCTACAAAACTGGAAAGAAAATGCTAGTGCAATTTGAAGACAGCACAAAGGGCTTGCTTTCCTCATCTTCTTACCTCCAGAGTTAAGATAACGTTTTCCCATCGCAACACGGGGGTACTTTGTCTAAAGGAAACGGTCACACGCATACACACACACACACACACACACGTACACACACACACACACACACACACACACACACACATGCCCAGTGACAAACACACGCACACACGTTAAACAAGGCCCAGGAAACGCCTCATAATGACCATTAACATACGTGTACAGTCAGACCTCGCTTATCCGGTCCTCTTTTATCCGGATCCCTCGCCATCCGGAAGAATATCGGTGGTTACCGATTTACAGCATGTCATGCATACATACAGTGTGTGTGTTCAATTATCCGGTTCCCTCGCCTATCCGGATATTTTTGTGGAAAACGGATGTGTGCAGTTATGCGAGGTCCGACTGTACATCTGTTTGCTCTGGGAGGTCATAAGTGGAAATGAAACAATTCAAATCTGAATAGCAACTGTAAGCCACCTGCAATGAAGACGTTGTCGCACGAGACTACCTAAGTTAAGCCTGTATGTCAATTACAAGGCAGGAATAAAGAATTCAAATGCAATTATTCATGGGCAGATCAATACATGTATACGAAACTCACAGCTAGGGACTCGTCGGGCCAGCAAAATCCTTCGGCAGCGAACACCATGTTTGCGTTGAAGTCCATGAACTTTTGGATGATTTCAGCGGGGTCCGAGTTGATGATCACATCATAGCTGCACACCACCCAGCATCGAAGCACAATGTCAGATAGTGAGACAGTAGTATAGTCAAGAATACACACTACGCTGTACAGTAAGTGGTGTCTCGTTCCATAGAAGAAGAAATCACTTTCCGTAACACATGTCTGTATGTGTAAGTATCCGTGTAGCAGTGGTCAGGTTGTACATCTTACACCCCTGAGTACAAGTACAACTCAGATCCAGAATGTTGTGATGGATTTAAAAAAAATCCAATGCACCAGCAGCCAATTCACTTCTTACGCCAATAGCTCATGTATACACCTTCAGTTTTCTTGGAGATAGTATTGCAATAAAACTAAGGAATAGAACAAGCTTCAGGTTCCTCACACTCAACCCTTCAAAGTTGCCACTAGCACTTTCATTGCCGTATCATCGGGTGAATTCAGGCAGAAGAAGGAACTACCCAGCACAATCACTCAGTTTAAACAATGGCGTATACAAGGTGATAACAGCAGCACTAAAAGTAGCATTAGGGCTGACTCATATTCTTATAGTGATAAATGCACACCTGCCCGCATACACTCTCTAAGTCGTGAAGCGTGAGTCGCAATTGTGCCAAGTCGTTGCTGTGTCATCCTTGATGTGCTAAGCGCTACCTGATGTACCAGCCCGCTATGCCAGAGACCACTAGCCAAGCATCGACTACAAGTATGTGTAAACTGAATGTGGTGGTAGTGGTGAGAAGGGGGCTCTGTGCCAGATTGCCAATGCAGATTAGAGAGTGCGGGCGGAAAAGGTGTGTATGTACCGTGAATTCGCCAGGTGTGTCTTTATCACCACCTGAGTCAACCATAAATAGTATTTTAAAAATACAGTTGTAATGAAGTGACTGAACTTAGGTAGACTAGTGAGAACATACACAGAAAGGAGTGAAGTCACGGACGATTCTCAGGCACATTGAACACATTGTTTGTTCTCGCTAATCTACCTGCTGCTGCTTCCATCACCTATACATTGTTTAAAGGTTATTGTTCTGGACAGTTTCTTCTTTTGCTTGCCGGTATTCACCTGTAAAGAAGGCAGTGAAAGTGCAAATGGCAACTTTGAAATGTTGATTGTAAAGAGCCTGAAGCTTGTTCTATTGCTCAGTCTGATTGTATACACTACATGTAGCAATATTCCTTTCAATCCCGTCATTCAACAGCTGCATCTCCATTTATCGATTTTCGGTATAATTATCATGGCACACAATAGGCGTTGTCAAGAGTAGACTGACTGGTATGGAGTGTCGCTGGTGGCCTCTCAGTGGGTGCAAGTGCCATGTGCTCCCATTGCACGTGAACAAGAACCTTCACTACAGCAGGAATTATCACAGCACTCTGGGAGTAGCTGATACAGTGGAAAGTGGAACCTACAGTAAGCAATACAATTTCATCACTTCCCCTCTAAGCACTGTTAATTTCTGAAGAAATTATATATCGGGCAACGGACATTTTTTTTAAACACACAGAGCAAATAGACATGCGACCACTCAGCAGAATCTGGGCTGTGTACATACTCTCCGATTCATGATCAGGTTTTGGAGAGAGAGAGAGAGAGAGAGAGAGAGGGTGGGGGGGGGGGAGAGAGAGAGAGAGAGAGAGAGAGAGAGAGGGTGGGGGGGGGGGGAGAGAGAGAGAGAGAGAGAGAGAGCTCAGGATGTCAACTTTCAAGGCTCAGTAGCGTTTCCAGTGCAGGGTCCACAGTGTACAGTGGACTGGATTTCACTTTCTGCCACAACTATAGATCACAAACACACTATGACGATGTTACAGTGATCACAGAACTAAATCAGACAGATGTACTGGGTACTGACCTGTCTGTGTACATAAGAATCAAGTCCTGCTCATCTTTGTATTTCTCGGCAGCCTTGGTTAGCAGGCCAATCTTCTGACCACCTCCGGTTGAAACGAGCATATCTCCACCTCTCCATTCCTCACCCATACCAATAGCCTAAGCGAAGCACATTGCAGAAGACAATGACCCACTGGATATCATAATACCACCAGAAACCAGCACCATACCAGATCACATCGTTTTAAGAAAACTATATGCCCAAGATATGCTCCCAGTGTTGAGAACTGCCGAAGCACGTGCATGGTTGCAAAGGTATTCTATAATCAAAACGATAAGATTTTGACACCCAGAAGACCCATGGCACGTCAACCAGAACATTATTGGGACATTGATGCTTGATCAAAGCGGCAAACAAAAGTATACTGCGTACCCGGCATACATTGGAAAGAAAGGTGGGCCGTGTGAAAAGAATAAAACTGGGGATAAGGGCGGAAGCAATGGCAGGCGGAAGAATCCAGGAGCACAAATTTCGTTTCGCAGTGGGGGGATTATTTTTTACGGAGGGTATAAAAATGTCAGCTCCATAAGAGCACCCCGCACACACAACAAGAGGAGAAAGATGTGTGTTGTGACTCTAAGTTCCACACACAAGTAGGCAATCACCAGACAACATTCCACACACACTTCAGTTTCGGAAGATACATATCTCTGGACTACAATGGCATGCTAGTCCGCATCAGCATTAGTTATCATCCTCGGAAACGATGTTTTTGCCTTTGAGTTTTGGCTGATGTATAATGTACAGCACATGAGCGCAGCTGACATGTTGACGTTCACACAAACGAGAAGTACATGCAATGTGTAAACACATGAGCTATTAATTAGCCCTACGGGATGGCAGTTATTTTCAGGTGTGGGTTTCAACCACCAACCCTGGGGCTTATTACAGGGCAGTGCTTATACGGTGCACTGTGCCATTGCAGGGCTAATTCCAGGAAATAATATTATGGTAGGTAACTGGCTGATAAGACTAAGAAGGTTGGATCGGGGAAAAAAGTATCATACTCTCCAGGGTCAAGCCTTTATTGGTGTATGAATTACACCCCCATCATCTCCTCAATGAAGACCCCCACCCTCTCCCCAGTATAACCCTAACCCTGTAAATGCATCCCGTGACATTCCGTGGACTGTTTTTCAGTTTCACTTCCCGGCGGGATGCACTGCCGTCGTCTTGTAAATCGCCTCTAATCCTTTCCGCAGTGCAACCCTAACCATTTCCCCAGAAATACCTGCATAACCCACTCTCAGTAATGCCCTAACCATCTCCCCAGAAATACCTGCATAACCCACTCTCAGTAATAGTAATGCCAGTGACCCTCTCCCCAGTATAACCCTAACCCTCTCCCCAGAAATCCCCTAACCCTTTCCCCAGTAATACCTGCATAACCATCTCTCCAGTAGTGCAGGGTTCTAGCCAGGTCAAACTAGTAGGGGGGGGGGGGGGGGGGGCAGGGGAAACAGTTACCCCGTAACCCATTTTCCTTGCCGTGCAAAATGCAACGTCCGGCGGGGCACCCCCCCCCCCCCCCCCCCCCAGAGTTCACCCGAGGTAAGCATGCCTTTACAAGCCCTCTTATCTGCTACTAACTATCGACTGCATTTTCGTTGAATGGCATGAAGAAACACAAAAATCGACAAATGATTGGGGGGGGGGGGGAGAGGGCACTATTCCACAGGACGCTCAATCAAAGTCGGGGGGGGGGGGGGGATGCAGCCCCCCCCCCTACCTTCCTTTTCCTAAAACCTTGCCCTAACCCTCTCCCCAGTAATACCCGCATACCCCTCTCCCCAGCAATGTCCTAACGATTTCCCCAGTAATACCCTAATCCTCTCCCCAGTAATACCCTAACCTTACCTCAATGATAACAATCATGCTGCTGCACTCACCTCAAACTGCACTCCATGGTGTTGACATGATCGAGCAAAGCGTGTGTATCCATCTGTTGGACTCGTTGCTATCGTTAGCAGCAGCAGTTTGTATTGCTTAGTCGTGCCCACATCTGCAGTGCTCACCTCCGCTGTACAATAGCAAAGGAAAAAAATGCACTCTTGGTCAATGGCTACCTGCCTTCACAAACAATCTTGCCAGTCTTGGTCAAGAGAGGTTATGCAAATGTCATGGTCAGTGTGAGTCAGCAGAACCACTTTTGGGCACTATGTATACAACATGAGTCTGTTTATAACAGATCAGGTGCTTGCTATGCGGCCTTAGCACTGCCTGCACTGCTGCATGGGCCATGCAGTGAACATGGCTGGGCGACTGTCGTCATGGCGCAATGCATAAAGGAATGTTGTACTGTCCTTTCGACCATGAAAAAACATCCTGGAAATTCCAACCAGAATACGGGTGTCCGGGGTACTGAATGCCAGATCAGCTTACACAGGAACAGATAGGACTGGTACAACCTTGGGCACCTACACACCTACACTGCTACACTGCTACACATTGTACAATGATTATGTACATGGCCGGCGGCTCACGGTGTTCTATGTTATTACTAGTACAGTAGTACAGTAGTACAGTGTGTAGTTCTAACACTTTTAAAAACAAGACAGGGCAAACATGCCTATACTGTGCTATACTACTGTGCTGTAGTCACTTTTCTGGTCCCCGGATTGTACCACTGGCAGTGTTGTTGTGTAAACCGATCAGGCGTTTGAGACACTGATGAGCACTGCACACATGTACACGTCAGTCGTCATGTACTCACACAGACAGAACAGTAGACCTACCCTCGAAAATGCAAAAATAAAAGATATGTGGCTTGGATATCGCGCCGGTGCCGGTGCCGGTGATGTGTGTATAATTTCTATTTTTAGTAGCAGTTTCATTATTGATTTTATCTATTCCTAATTAAAGAGGTGAAGAGAGAAAAGATCACATAATTGGTCTATGCTCTCCAAACAATGCGCGAATAAAATTTATATTCTACCATGCTGTGCATAGAACAAAAGAGTCACTGCATGATGCTAACCTTCCGAATTCCAGACAGACGAGACCATTAGTAGTACCAACAGACCGCTGCGGCGTAAGAGGCACATTTTTCTAGCGACCCTTGCTTTCTCGCCGATGGCCGAAACGCTCACAAAACACCAACAGAATAAATTTGGCAACGAAACAAATCACGGACAAATGGTAGGGGTGATTGTTCTTTCCGAGAGAACGAAGCACCCTGGCCTAGGTGATATCAAGCATAGCTTTCAGCCATTGCATCACATGTGTTCACCATCCACTCTTCATTCAGCCAGAGTGGCACGCGACTAAACGTCGTCGTAAACAGCGACACTCCGACAGCCCACTGTCTGACTGACTGACCGATGGCAGGGATTCAGTAGCTGACCTTGCATCTGCAATCAGTGTGGCCTGTCTTCTTTCCTGTGGTGAGGTGCCGACGGTGGTGGGCTAGCTGTCAAAACTCGCGATCGCCTTGGAGTTAAAAACTTGAAAAAGGCTGCATTTGTCTTTGTGCTCAGGAAGCGCACAGCTGCGACAGCTATTTATTCGGCTATCGCACTCACTCAGAGTCAGAGTCGCCTCACGCGCCTCACCCACGGCTACGTATCGACGTTACGTCGATGTAACCAGCTACTACATGTACTAGTAATAGTATGTACTTAGTAGTAAGCTCAGCCGACAGGCGACATAGTAATAGTAGTAGTACTACTAGTAGTCTTTGGAAGTCACTGCTTTGTTTTACTTTTAGATGAGTTTTAGGTTTTGGCTGTGAGCATGGTGAGCATGTAGATCTCTACACTGTACATGTAGACCTGGTAGACCGACTCACGACTCACGACTGTCAACAGATATCGCTGAGATTAGATCAACTGCGAGTCTACATAGCTAGACTCATAAGTCATAGACTCATAGAGCCATAGTCATTAAATTTTTATAAGGCCAAACTAAAGAAGGTGTGTGGTTCGACTAACATGGACATTTTTTTTACGGGCGGGCGGGCGGATTTTTTTTTTTAAATATATTTTTTAGTACATGTAAATACACTGTATACGCGTATCGAGTAGACTCTACTACCAGCACAAAGGCAGCAGTCGTACCACTCACTGCACTGCACTGCAGTACAACTACAAGTCAAGTCCAATAGGAGCCGCCTGCGTCCGCAGACTCACGCCGCACAGCACGTAGACGTGGACGTGTTCAGTCCACGTACGTCAGTCACACGACAGCCCGCCGAAAAAAAGTTACGGTCGGGCTGAAATTGTACGGTCGGTCGGGTGAGTCGAACCACACACCTTCTTTAGTTTGGCCTAATAATAATTAATATAAATAATGTAGTCGTAAGATCTAGGATCCTACCGGGACAGTAGCAATAGCAACTAACTAACGGTTACGTGTCGTTACAACTACTACTAATGTACTATACAATGACCTATGTAGAAGAGTAGATCTAATCAGCTACGTGTCGATAAGTAGACCATGCCCCATGCCATGGTAGACAGGACAGTGAGTTTTCTGCCTTTGTCTTTGGCCAAGTAACAGTTCGATGTCTGGGTAGATCTACAGTACCGGCCTCACGTGCAGAAGTGCCATCGGATGGACTCCGCGTGCGATCCACTCTAGATCTCTTATCTGCCTGGAACACTGGACCCGGACCGGCCATGGACGCATGGTGTGGGCATGGGCTGCGAAAAAGTTTTGTAGCCATTGCATTGGCATTGTATTGCCAATGACAATGTAGCCTTGTACTAGTTGTAGGGCGCTAACTACGGACGTCGTACAGTCAGCGCTGGCAACTGAAATCAGACCCCCTGAGCGGTGGGTACACATTCTTTGCGATGTGAGCGCACCGCCCAGGTCCGGGGGGGGGTCGGATTTCAGTTGCCAGCACTGTAGTCTGTACAGACTGTAGATACATTTACTGGACAGAGGCAGAGGTGGGTGCCACCGTGCCGTGGTAGATCTACGTAGTGGTGATGGTACATGGTGGTGATGATCGTGGTGGACCAAAAAGTACCGTATTTTCCGGGGTATAAGCCGCACTTTTTTTCGCTAAAAATCGGACCAAAATCGCCCCTGCGGCTTATACACCGAGTATGCTTGCGCGAATGAATGCTTAGCATACATGTACATGTACATCAGCATGCTGACGTCATGACTGTGACATGTCATTCAGCTTCAATATTGCAGATGACATGGAGTGATCACCAACATCTCTGCAGCAACCTGTGGTGCACTAACACTTCATAATGATCTAACATGGAATTTAGCTCCATAACCATAATAAATTTGTAGAAAGGCCATTTGTCAATGAGTGTGAAAAATCTTGGTTTGTGGGTGCGGCTTATACTCCGAATACCAACTTGGTCTCTGACCAACACCAGGCAGGCACAGTGGGTTGGTCAGAGACCATGATTGAGATACGAGAGGTACCTGGTTCAAGTCCTGCCTGGGAGCGGTTTTTCCAGCCGTGCTGCTACCCACAGTCAACTGGGAACTTGTGGCCAGGCACAAGGGGTACATGGATGCAGCTAATGGGGTCGTTTTCGGCACTTGTGCCAGTGGTTGTGAGGCTTACCCACTCACCCCCACCGTTAGGCGCTGCATCTGCCGCTAGGGTTTATCGGGTGTTAGCGGCCGTCGTGAGTTCCCTTCGGGAACGGATACGATAATTTACTTTTACTTTACCAACTTTTAGTCAATATTTTGCCTCAAAAAGGGGGGTGCGGCTTATACCCCGGTGCGGCTTATACCCCGGAAAATACGGTAGTGAAAGTAGTGATTCACTGGCCAGAACCCCCCCCCCCCCCCCCCGGCCCCCTCATTTCAAATAATTATGTGGCCAAGCGGTGTAGACCAGGTCCAGGATGAATAGTGTCGAGAAATTCTTCAGCCTTGCAAGTTAGTTAGGGGTCGTCCGCAATTATCGAAAGTTTTTTCCAATCCGTAGTAGCTTCGAAAGTGGGTGGGTGGGTCAAGGCCAGTTACGGATTGAAAAACTTCCGAAATGACACGTGCACGTGCCACGTGTACGTCTACGTGTAGCCCCTGTTTTCCACGCGCGGCTGCGCGCGAACTGTCTACTACAAATATTTTTGTAGTTCTGGCAGTTTCTGCGCCCCCGCGCGCGCTTCCTTGGCTGCTCCTGGGCCGGGGATCATAAAGTTCGGCGCATTCGACGGCGAGTCGACACTTTCTATTTTTGAGTTTCACTGTCTCCTTCGTCCAGAGTACCGTCTTCCATGCACTCCTTTGAAGTCCTTCCGTCTAGCGCTGGCGCTGACGACTATGTCCACACAGGCGACGTTGTTTGGAAAGGCGGTGAAGAAGCAGCCCTTTTTCAAAACCGCTGATGACTCTGATTATTACAGAACAATAAATTGCTTGTGGCAGTTGTCCTCGAGCTCGAGCTGTATTATGATAGTGCTGCTTGAACATTTCGGTGAACACCAATTAAACATCAATATGGTAGTTGTAATACAATACATGATGTCACTATGACTCATGGACCAGCACTGATTGAGTTTGTTCCATATGTGTTGGGTTGTGTGTCCATCAATAATATTTTATTACGGACTGGGGGGTGGTACCGGGTGGGTGGGTGAGGAAAAATTTGAAGCTACTACGGATTGGAAAAAACTTTCGGTAATTGCGGACGACCCCTTAGTCAAGCTGTTGAATGGTGCAACCCCATCACAAGGCACAAGTAACGTTAGTTAGTTGCTATTGCTTTTGCTGTCGCATCGCTATCATTGCCTCCGGTAATGGGCGTCAAAAGGTCAAAGGTAGTAGTCGTGCGGGGGAGGAAGACAACTAGTTACTACAGTACTTTAGATCTAACGTTGTATGATTGTAGATCTACACAGAACAACAAAGGCACAAAGCAACGGTTGCCTGATGGTTGCATAGCATGAAACTCCGAGTTGCAACGAACTAGCCTTTCGCCTTTTGTTGTTTTATGTAACGCTAATGATGCTCTGCCTCAGAGGCATTGAGCACCCTCACTGCCTCAGCACATAGTCATTGGGTGCATCCGCTGGGGATGTACTAGTATGTACAGTCAGTGCACATACATGGTCCGTGACTGCACTGAACCTCAACATTCATACCAGGATGCCCAATGATAGGATACAAATCATTAGAGTTTTAAATTTAAAAAGAAAGGACCAAAATGTTACATGTTATCCGTAGTTTGTATCCAACATTTTAAATAGTTATAAGCGAGATATTGTAAGATGTTGTGTAGTGAGAAGGTGCAACAGCTAGCACAATACTGACTGATGTGATACTGACATTCAACGACCTGATGATAAGCTATATCACGTCTTGGATGCGCAAACCAAAAGCCTTGCAACTAATACTTAGGTTCTAAGTTATGAAATAAACATGAGAAAGGTGAAGGTTATAACTGTTACTGATGGACACAAACTACGGAGAACATGTAGCATTTCGGTCCTTTCATGATAAATTTAATCCTTGGTTCTCCATCCGAGTTGTAAATTTTAATAAAATAAGTATTGTTTCAAGCGCAAGATGGCGTTTTGAAATATTCCATGAACAAACAACGGAGTGCAAATACATGTACTTGTGAATTTTCCCTTAGCCTTATGCCCAGGTGGAGATTGTGCACAGTTGCTTGCTGGGCAGAGGTAGCTGAGTGCGTATGCACATCAGCATATTGCAAACGGTTAGTTTGACTGCTTCGGAAAAACGGACGCACCGTATGTGAACGGATTGGTGTGTGTGTGTGTGTGTGTGTGTATTTGTGTGCACGTGTTGGAGTGCACGTACTGGTGACAGTGGTGTGCACATACTGCTGTGCACTTGTCGCCGGGTGTCCATCATCGTACCCGCTCTGAGCATCGTACCCGCTCTGAGCATCACACACTGGATTCATGTACACAGACTATAGCATGCGGCGGTTCATCAGCGTCAGTACTTGAACTCCATAAACTGGTTTTGAAAATTGTGAGCTGCCTGCGCCGCCGCCAAATACGGATGTCCACAAGCAGGATCAACAAGCCAGCAACTATAAGAACGAGCCCACCAAAGATGAGAGGTATAGTGTAGTCCTGTGTAACATCATATAGCCAACCTGCAGTCAGTGCAGAGAAGCCAAACAAATTGATCACAACACAAGCACTACATTGCAATGCCGTTGTTGTTGTTGTTGTTGTTGTTGTTGTTGTTGTTGTGTGTGTGTTGTTGTGTGTGTTGTTGTTGTGTTGTTGTGTGTGTTGTTGTTGTTGTTGTTGTTGTTGTTGTTGTTGTTGTTGTTGTTGTTGTTGTTGTTGTTGTTGTTGTTGTTGTTGTTGTTGTTGTTGTTGTTGTTGTTGTTGTTGTTGTTGTTGTTGTTGTTGTTGTTGTTGTTGCTGCTGCTGTTGTTGCTGTTGTTGTGTGTGTGTGTGTGCGTACGTGTGTGCATGTCACTGTGTGTGTGTGTGTGTGTGTGTGTATGTGTGTATGTGTCAATGTGTGTAAGTACAAAAGTGTGTGTGTGTGTGTGTATGAATGGAAAATGAAAAAGTGGGATTCACTGGCCAGAAAAAGCTGCTTCGATCAGCCGTGTGGTGTAGACCAGGCTAAATTTAGTGGCGGTCAATTCATCAGTCTTGCAAGCTGTTGACTGGTGTAATCCCAGCACAAGTTGCTATGTCTAACATAGCTGTTCGCTATCATCGCTTCCGCGATGGGCAGGTCTCAGGTTAGGTGTGCGTGTGTGTGTGCGCGCGCGCGCGCGCGCGCGCGCGTGTGTGTGTGTGTGTGTGTGTGTGTGTGTGTGCAAGTTTACGGGATTGAGAGAGGGAGGATGGCGCCAGCATGATAAAAACTTTCTTACGAACAGCAGGAGCGATATCATCTATTAGATACGACTTTTGTTGCATGAGCTAGAGTGTACAGTCAACTTTGCGAATAACGACATTCGGCGGGGCATCAGAAAAGTGTCCTTATTCGCGAAGTGTCCTTATAACCGAAGTCCCATTTGAATGTATGTGAACCCATATATTGTATAGTATGACATGCATATCAAAATGAAGCTCTTTTCTTGCTCTATGTCAAGGCGTACTTTATTTTCATATTGCAGTTGAAAGGAACTATTAAGTCAATATGCAAGGGAAATATTAAAATTGAAAAATATGCCTTTTTGAGCCATCTACAGGGCCAGGGACATGTACATGGACATGTATGATGATTACTGTACAATCATGTACACCTATAATATGTAGGTGTGTTGGTAAATCCTCAGTGGCCGTGCCTGATGACCCTTCTCTACCCATTCCCCCCATTGCAGAGAAGTCGGGTGAGGTTGACCGCCTCACATCTGTCTTTACTACGACTGCTGCCATCCGACGTTACATTCGAAAGCTCCCGTCTGACAAGGCGCCGGGCCCAGACGGCATCACTAATCTGGTATTAAAGTCCCTTGCGCCCTCAATAGCATACCCCTTATGTCTGATTTTCAACCTATCATTCCGCACTGGTCGTTTTCCCTCTGCATGGAAAACAGCTAATCACAAGAAAGGGTCCCGCCACGAAGCATCAAACTACCGTCCGATTTCTCTACTGTCCTGTGTTTCCAAACTCTGTGAGTGCGTTTTCTACGACCAATTGTACTGTCATGTCTCGTCACGTTTGAGTTCAGCTCAGTCCGGATTTTGCAGAGGCGATTCTACCACCCTCCAGCTGACGCGCCTCGTGCAATTAGTGTGTCGACATCAGGATGCTGGAGATCTAGTCGGGATCTGTTTTTTCGATCTTACCAAGGCCTTCGATACCGTCTGGCACCGGGGGCTTTTGGCCAAGCTTCGTGGATCATTTACTGTAGACGGCAATCCCCTGCTATGGCTGACATCTTACCTAACTGGGCGAACGCAGTACGTCACGGTACATGGGACGTCCTCGGCCGACACAGCAGTACTATCCGGAGCTCCCCAGGGTTCCATCCTCGGCCCCCTTCTTTTTATTTTATACGTCAATGATCTGCCCGCAGCTGCCCCGGGCACATCACTGTTCGCAGACGACACAACGCTCCTACGGGCATCTCCTAACATCACTGGCCTGATGAGTACTGTAATTTCACAAATTTTCGGTGTACTTTTATTTTCGGTATTTTCGGTGCATCTGTTTCATACCTAAAATTTCAATACACCAACAAACACTAACACACATAATCCAATAGGGAACTGCTTCTCTGTACCTAAAATTTCTGTTCACCTAACCTGGCCTTTTGCCCTCACACCGAAAATATTGAGCACCGAAAATTTCTGAAATTAGAGTAACCTAGCTAACGGGATTCAAAGAGTAATTTCCTGGATGTCGTCTTGGCGGTTATCGCCAAATCTGTCTAAATCTAAAATCATGCTCTTTCCTTCTCAGCCCGATGTTCCGCCCCTCCTCCATATCACCTTCCCCCAGCCTATAGACATAGTCTCCAGCCATAAGCATCTTGGCATTTTCATTGACTCTAATCTTTCATGGGAACCCCACATCGATTACATATGAATGGCTTCATTGCAAAACGCGCTAAACGCCAATCTCATGCATATGGCGTTTTCGGTGTCAATCGAATCAGTAGGGATCACTGCATCTGATGGCCAAAAAGAATTCTCCAAAACGAGACATATCCCACTGAAAATCAACGTTGAAGTTGACGTTCTACTGCAAAACGCGATAAACACCACCGATGTTTTCGAGCAAAGTGCGACATATCCTGTTGCGCTGGCCAGCGTGACCTGTGACAAGCCAGCGAGTGCATGCTGGCGCAGCACGTGGCAAACATCGCGACTACAAGACTGAGTCTGTGCAAAATGTCGATGTCAGAGTTCAAAGTACAGTGTTTTCGTGTTGTTGCTTTGTAGCAGCTACATCCGTTGTCATTTCGTTCTTTTCGTATCATCTTCTTCGTAGCTGTTGTTTTTTCGCTTTCGAAACTGCTAAGGGCAGTATGCTAGAGGCGTCAGGGATGGACGACGCTGCTGCCGCTGGCAGTGCTGCTGCTGCTGCTGCTGCTAAGCTCCTTCAGAGTTCGGAACTCAGTGAAGTCGTTACACTTGTATTTTCTAATCTCATAATACTGATTAGTCCGGCGAATATATCTGGTTTTGCACAAAAGTATTGCCGGAAGAATCACCTTGCTTGAGATAATGGATGGCCCCTGATTTTCGAGAAAGCCTGTATTTGCATACATCACCCTATTCTTCTCATCTGCTAAGTTAGATTTGACCCAAACCCACCCAGTTGTTGATCACAGAAAATCGCTCCTCCTGAAAATTGGTCAAAATGGATTATCTCGTTTTGCAATGAAGCCCTTCATATGCAAACGATCAAGTTCATCTTTAGGAATCCTCTCTTCTCACTGTTACCATCTCCCAATCTCTTGTAAACTCCTCTTTTACTCAGCTTACCTACGCCCCATTTTTGATTATGTAGATACTGCTTGGGCTGGAATTTCCACAACCCGTGCTGCCAAGCTCGAAATTCACCACAAAAAGTTCTCAAAATCCTCCTCCGAAAACCCCGCATGCTTCCATCTTCCACCCTTTATGCCCTTGCTGACACTACCCCTTTGTCTAAGAGACGTAATTCACATCTTGTCACCCTTATCCAGTCTCAAACTCAATCTGTGTCCACCTCACCTCCACTGTTTCAACTGGTTCTCTTTCCGTAGCACGAGAAACTCCCTTTCCCTTCCGAAACCTAAGTCCTCCTTTCTACTTCACTCTCCCTTTTTCACTGCGTACTCTACGTGGCTGGCACTTCCCCAAGAAGCTAAGGACCTTTCTTCCCTCCGCCTTTTTAAGAGCCTTGTCGCGCCTTGACTTTGATTTTGTGTTTCTCATTTTGTTGCAATCACTGCTTATCCATGCCGGTTCCTTTTTCTTCTCCTCCCCTTCTCCCTTCCTTGCCGTGGTTGGCTAACACCCTCTCTCTTTGTATTGGCCGGTGTTCTCACTATGCTATGAGATGCTGTAATAAATAAATAAAATAAATAAATCCAACAAATTTGAAGCAAAAGAAAAAGGAAGAACCCCGCCCCCTGACTTGGCTGCATTTTCTTGCATGTGTGCCTTTATCCATCACACCATGGGTTCTGGTACTTCTGCATGGCAGGTACATGATTGTACTTGACTGACAGGTAATTAAAATAGCTCTCAAAAGCCCAGAAAGTCGTTATTCAAGCAGTGAATATGACCTCGGGGCACTAAAAGCATGTCGCTATTCGCGAATTGTCGTTATTCAGATAGTCGTTATATCCGAAGTTAAATGTATACAGTTAGATGGGACTTTGCTCTGGGCTTCGAAATTCGGTCGTTATTCGCGAATTGTCGTTATATCCGCAGTCGTTATTAGCGAATTGTCGTTATATCCGCAGTCGTTATTAGCGAAGTTGACTGTATACTGATATCACCCTGAATAAGTTCACCCCATTTCCACAAACGGAATAATGATCTTCGTACTTCTATATACGTGATATACTAGACCACTCACCTGACACTGGTGGACCTATGGCCATAGCTGGAGAGCTGACGAGATAGAGATGGCCAAATGCGTGTACTGTCATCTCGGCAGGCATCACCTCTCTAGCCACTGGACCACATGCAGCCGTCGTGAATCCACTAGCAGCAGCATAAAACACATTGTATGCTATCAGACTTGTCTCCGTGGTGACAAGGATGCTAAGAATCATGGACAAACCGCAAATAGTCAGGCCCAGTGCCTGATAGAGAGTTGCTCGCACGTTGAACAGCAATCCACTGGCAGCACACGAAAGACACCCAGCCACTGTACCAAATCCAACGTAGGCAACTTGTAGATAAGCGTCACCCGCACTGATACCAAGTGCCTTAGAACGATGACTCTGTAGAAAACGCCATCCGATAATCAAGAACTTGCAATTGACACAGTTCAATTCACTTTTTATCACAGAGTGACCCAGCAAAATTGGTGAAGAGCCTTGACCCATTTGAATAAAGCAGCCGTTTCTTTGCTTCATGGTTCCTTCAGGTTAGCCGGGTCTGGAAATCGAAGATGAAGAATTTGCATTTCGGCCAGGCTTCTATAACCAAGGCGGGTTTTACGCATCACAAGCACCCGGTTTTCACATCTCCCAGGTACATTATTTCCAAATGATGTACCAGAGTGCCAGTTAATATGCTTACATGCCTCCTCCACATGTAGCAACAAGAGTAAATAAGCTCCCAAGAGCATGCAACTTTGCACATGGGGTCTCTGACGCCGAAAACTCGCATCACGTGTTCCAAGTACGATTTGTACTGTGCACAACGAAGGCCAGCATGTACGCAGCCCGAATATCAGCCATGATCATGCTGATAACTTGCGCAAGCTGAGTAAGTCTCTGTCAGAAAGTGCTATTCTTCTCCTCCACTGGCCACTAGCAACGGGAACACTACACCACGTGATATGAGTTTTCGCCGTCGGCGGACCTCTTAGAAAGGGTATCCAGACGGTTGCACAATCTTGAGGGTTATACTCTTGGTACCGGGTGTGCTGCTCAATGAAATCGGGATGCTGTGGGTCAGCTAGTGCCCCTGGTACTGTGCAGCTCCAGACCGCAGGTTGCGAACACTGGTGTGCACTGGTGCAGGCCGCCGTCGGTACTAACACGCTACAGTTACTTCATCAGGCCGGATTTCATTGAACACTACTGTCACACCCGTACTGTACCTTTGAGATGCACAAAAGGAAGGTACAAGCACTACAAGTACTACAGTGCTGGCAACAGTGAAATCCGACCCCCTTGGCCCCTCAGTGGCCGTGACAAGGGGGTCGGATTTCACTGTTGCCAGCACTGTAGTATGCATGGAAGTGGTGGGTGTGACCTACAAACAAGGCAGAACACATTTTTTTGCAACTCAAGCTTCACACAAAGCGATCACCAAGAAAAATAATTCTAACATACTTGTAATTATGTCTAAGAAGGCGGCTGCTTCAAACGTCGGAGCTCGCGCTTCCTGCCGACTGACCGGTACTTGATTGACTCACGACTGCCATCTGGATCACACGAGAAGAATGCCGGGCTGTCCACTCGGCAAATCTGCAAGAAAGCACCCCGAAACACTGTGTATTGAGCAGGGAGTGGTGCTTTCTTGCAGGTTTGCCGAGTGGACGGTCCAGCATTCTTCTCATGTGCTCCAGATGGCACTGAGTTGTGAGTCAGGCAAGTGTCAGTTAGTCGGTGGGAAGCACGAGCTCCAACGCTTGGAGCAGCAACCTTCTTCTACTTCAAAGTACAATTACCGCCGAAGTCGCAACATCTCAATTTGTATAATTATGTCTTCTTCTTTTTTTAAACCCGTTCTGCCTTCTTCGTAAGGAAACTCTACACCGGCTTGTGGCAGTGAGCACGTGTGTACAGACGAATAGTTCTATCGTAATGTGATAACTTACAGGATTGACAAACTTACGGATGATATGAATGGGAAGAAGTATCCAATAGCATACAGGACATAGCATGCTGCAATGAGCAAGAAGTCTACGTTGCGGTAGAGCACGAACCCCTTCCTTATGGAGTCCAACAGTTTCCTTAATCCAAGACGTAGTTTTAGCAAGCTGCCAGGCACCGCAATTGGGCTCATGTCCTTGTGATCATTTTGAGCCAGATGACCTTTCCTATAACTTTCTGGTTCAAAATATATGACAAACGCGGCCGGTACGCACAGCAGAGACAACAAGGCGATCATGCGATAGTACCAGCGCCAATCTCCATGAATGACCACCTCCTTGCCAACGTAGCCATACGTCACTGCACACACTCCAGAGCCGAGAAATGCCAAGCCCGCCGCAATCACCATCTTGCTGTCATATGTGATTGACAAGCAGTGGACTGGAACGGAGAACAGGACCCCAGCAGCCACTCCGGAAAGGAAGCCACGTGTCAAATAGACCTGATATAGCTGGGTAGCAAAGCTGCACACGGCCAATGATAGACTGAATACAATTGTTGCACCAATTATTGTTTTGCGGATGCCAAACGCATCAATGAGCACTCCACCTGTGACCCCGGATGCTACACGGAAAGCAGTGGCCATGGATGTGATCCAGGCTGTGGAAAAATACATAACAATAAATAACAGTGACAGCCTTGCTTTAAAAGTGGGTGGTGAGCAAAACACTGGCTCACACTCAAACACTGCTTTTCACAAATTCATTTCAGGAAAGCTCTGCTTTAGACACTCAAGAGTAGCTCCGGATGTGCAAGAGTCAAACATACTTTGTAGCTACAATCTGAGGGCTAGGGTTGCTCCTTATAACCCTACCTGCAATGCAGCACGGCCTGTATATGTCTAGCTACAACTCTCTATGGGGAATAAACAGAAATAGCCGGTCTGCAGAGACACATGGTCCCAAGCGGTCCGTAAAACCTAAGCCTCAATGCCATGCTGGATTCGCTTCCAGATACTTCCTGCCGAAGACAAACATGTTTCAAGCAAAGGATTCTCATTTTCCAAAGCACGATATACCGTATTTTCCGGGGTATAAGCCGCACTGCGGTATAAGCCGCACCCCCCTTTTTGAGGCAAAATATTGACAGTTGGTACCGTATTTTACCGGTTGTAAGTCGACCCCGGTTATAAGTCGACCCCCCTATCTGGAGGTCTCAATTCTGCATTTTAAAGTTTTCACCCAAAGAAGCACTACTAACCACCTCCTGCTAATAACACATCAACAAATCATGTAAACATTCCTCATTGGAGGATATAACGTCCCAATCCTTGAAAAAGGCCAATAAACTGGCAAACATGTGTAAACATGGTGCACTCGTGCATGCAGTGCAGGTCATTTTTTGTAAGATACTGATAGTTAGAAAGGGTCGCTCCCCACACCGGAGCTCGCGCTATACCGCCGACTTTACTTGACACTTGACTGACTCACGACTGCCATCCAGAGCACACGAGAAGTCCATCGAACCTTCGACTCGGCAAACCTGCAAGAAAGCACCATTCCCTGCTCAATACACAGTGTTTCGGGGAATTCACCCCTCATCAGTTGAGCTTGAGTAGGCTGAGGAAGATAGTGCCTGAAGAGCACCACTTATATAGTGTTCTCCAGGCACAAACATCACCAGGGATACAAACTTACAGAGACGCTCCGTTTCCAGCGCGACAAACACCTCGTGAACACCAGATAGCAGCGTGAGTCAGTGTCGCTCCTGGACGGTGAGACAGACGTCGAGGACCCTCGGTCATTCGCAACGCTGTCACCTCCAAACCAACTAGTCGCAAGCCCGCGCTGGGCACAACAGACGAAGTAGTGGTTGCGACTTCGGCGATGATTAGTAAGAAAGGGTCGCTCCCACTGACTCACGCTGCTATCTGGTGTTCACGAGGTGTTTGTCGCGCTGGAAACGGAGCGTCTCTGTAAGTTTGTATCCCTGGTGATGTTTGTGCCTGGAGAACACTATATAAGTGGTGCTCTTCAGGCACTATCTTCCTCAGCCTACTCAAGCTCAACTGATGAGGGGTGAATTCCCCGAAACACTGTGTATTGAGCAGGGAATGGTGCTTTCTTGCAGGTTTGCCGAGTCGAAGGTTCGATGGACTTCTCGTGTGCTCTGGATGGCAGTCGTGAGTCAGTCAAGTGTCAAGTAAAGTCGGCGGAATAGCGCGAGCTCCGGTGTGGGGAGCGACCCTTTCTTACTAATCATCGCCGAAGTCGCAACCACTACTTCGTCTGTTGTGCCCAGCGCGGGCTTGCGACTAGTTGGTTTGGAGGTGACAGCGTTGCGAATGACCGAGGGTCCTCGACGTCTGTCTCACCGTCCAGGAGCGACACTGACTCACGCTGCTATCTGGTGTTCACGAGGTGTTTGTCGCGCTGGAAACGGAGCGTCTCTGTAAGTTTGTATCCCTGGTGATGTTTGTGCCTGGAGAACACTATATAAGTGGTGCTCTTCAGGCACTATCTTCCTCAGCCTACTCAAGCTCAACTGATGAGGGGTGAATTCCCCGAAACACTGTGTATTGAGCAAGGAATGGTGCTTTCTTGCAGGTTTGCCGAGTCGAAGGTTCGATGGACTTCTCGTGTGCTCTGGATGGCAGTCGTGAGTCAGTCAAGTGTCAAGTAAAGTCGGCGGAATAGCGCGAGCTCCGGTGTGGGGAGCGACCCTTTCTTACTAATCATCGCCGAAGTCGCAACCACTACTATACTGATAGTTCCCGGTTATAAGTCGAATCCCGGTTGTAAGTCGACCCCCACCCTTTCTCCTTCTATTTTAAGCCGTTAAAGGGGCACTCCGGCTTCATTTTCGACGCCGAGTTTTCGATGCCAAGACGAAGGTAGGTGAAAGAGAAGACACCTCGAACAAGAACGAGTCTCCAGAAGCGATCGAGTCGAGCAGGAAGACGATTTTTGAATTTCGGCCGAGCGAGCGCTGATGACGTAATGAGGGATTAGCTTGCCAGTGGAAATGCATCTGCGCACATACATTTCACACACTTTTTGGCCAATTTTCAATCGAAGAAGAGGTTGTTTGCTATGTTCTCCCAACGCCGTGAGCGATCCTGTCTTCTATACCCTTCCAGGTACCCTGAAGGTCCTCCAGAGGAGAATTTATCTCCATCAAAGCGTTGTTGATCCGCTAAATTCGTCTCGAGACATATTCACCCAGTGCAGTGCTGATAAATGTAGAATGTTGAATCTGTGATAATTGTCGACGATGGAGAGAGAGGCTGATAGCCGCTGTCGCAGGGAGAGTGAAGCTGCTGGAAGTAACAACAGGGAGCCCGTTTGTATCACCTGAACAACCAGACTTCAAAGCAGCTTGACCAAATCGGAGGGTGCCTCGTTGCTTATCGTGAATATTACACCGACATGAATTACTACAAGTATACTGGTGAGTTTTTATCTTGTTTTGTTCGTATGCTAGTACCCTGGCCTGGAGTTCTCGTTAGCAAATTCCTATTCCCTGGCGTTTTCTAAACATTCCGTGTAGGACTGAATACGTGATCAAGTATTCCGATTTGGGTAAATGTGGAATTTGGACATGTATTTTATTAAAAAAATTATTTTCCGAATAGAGCGTTTGTAGAGAAATGGTTGCCCAAATACAACAAAATTTATTCTGCAGTTCTACAACTAACTTGTACTGAAATCCAGTCGAAGTAAAAATGATTCTTCATGACAGTTGGGGTCAATGAAATCTGATCCAGGCATAACGAATGGTGACGCCTGCCACCCCGGGAACGAATGCCCATTTGGTGGGGGATACCAAAGTACTCGAAAGTAGTGCGTGTTTCAATGTGGCATGGAAGTTTTATATGATCTCTGGTCAATACAACATACAATAGCCATCATGAATTGCAGGCCTCGAACGCAACTCCGACCAGAATTGGCAGTTCCCTAAGTTAGATGCTTTATAATTCCATGGCCCCAGCTGTAGTTATAGAGGGTTTTTTGCACATTATTCTTATAGTCGATAGGTTTATACTGATGGCCACAAACAACGGCAGTTCAAACTTCACTGATGTGTTCATGAGCTGAGAGATTTCTCTCCACTATTTCTGTTGTGCACACAGGTTTGTCCAATATGCATTGACCGTATTGGGTATGGTACCTGCTCTGAGAAGGGAATCGCTGGAGCCACAGTCCAACTATACAGGCTTTCAAGAAACAGAGAGGAGCCATCTTTGCAAGCTGATACCTGATGTGTACCGACAGAATTCTCACGAGATACCTTACAGACTACGCCTGGTGTATACTTCATAGTACTCCTTCGACTACTGTCTAGAATCAAGTCGACTGAAGCAAGTTCGAACAACTCTGGCTTCAAACGAGCCGTCGATTAGACAAACAAAACATTCTCTCATATACTAGAGCACTCTGACAATTCACGACCTATTCCTAACGATTGCCACCGCTTATAAATATGTAGAGTACTGATTGGAATGTGCTCACAATCTCAACAATCCAGTGCTATAATTATTTGAACTATGTGTTCCTTCCATAAATGTTGTATCCACATATAATCCACAGTGCTGCAAAGTTTCAGAGTTCTCAGGGTATCAAACAAAATTATTTCAAATACAGTGAAATAGTTCGTGGACATTATAGCGTAACTTGTAGTTCCCTGGTCCTTTTCTTTGCTATAAATTAATCCTTTTCTCTCTAGCCACCGGCGAGTCCAACAGTGAAATTGTTAGTTCATATTTATGTGGGTATGTGGGGGGGGGGGGGGGGGGGGTGAACATATTTCTATATAAGGGACCTGCAACTGTAATACCACAGTACAGTAGATAGCAAATATGTAGAAAACAGAAATGCATGTTCCCATCATTGTACATGGACGGGCGCAGCAGGCCGAAGCTATCGGCCAGAACAGGATTTACAATCGCCTAGAGATACTTCAGCTATTCCAGTATTCTCCGTGAGCTGTCCCATTCCACAATGGTTCATGCCACCATTATTTCTGGTAGTATCCATGTGCATAATTCCAAGAACATCTCGGATTCTTCAACAATTTGTGCCACGGCAAAAGACAACGCTTGACTCGGTCACTGGGGCTGTCAAACTTCACATCACAAATGAACTTCAATTTCTCATCTGGTTCAAGTATATGTACTGCCATGACTTGACCATGCTTCATCCACAGCTGGGCGAAGATTGTGGCGTTGAATTCCATAGCGCACCTTCTTGCTGCCATGCAGGAATATGTTGAGAGAAGTGAACATATTTTTACTACAAAAACAACAGCCACTGAAGAGGATAGCATTAGCAATAGCCTTGGGTGAATTTCCTGCAGGTACACTTTGTTGGTAGGTCTACTGGTCGGTCTCCGTATCGTCAAGTTCAGAAATCACCTGTACTACACATCTTGTAGAAGGGATCCTGATCGAAAAATTTTCTGATCATAAAATTCACTAAACTGAGGGCGAGACAAATAGTCAGTACTCCCCGATTCCGTCTAGCTGCTTTGATCAAGTGATGCTAACAAGCTCCCCGTTGTTACTTCCAGCAGCTTCACTTTCCCTGCGACAGCGGCTATCAACCTTTCTGTCCATCGTCGACAATTATCACAGATTCAACATTCTACATTTGTCAGCACTGCACTGGGTGAATATGTCTCGAGACGAATTTAGCGGATCAACAACGCTTTGCTGGAGATAAATTCTCCTCTGGAGGACCTTCAGGGTACCTGGAAGGGTATAGAAGACGGGATCGCTCACGACGTTGAGAGAACATAGAAAACAACCTCCTCTTCGATTGAAAATTGGCCAAAAAGTATGTGAAATGTATGTGCGCAGATGCATTTCCACTGGCAAGCTAATCCCTCATTACGTCATCAGCGCTCGCTCGGCCGAAATTCAAAAGTCGTCTTCCTGCTCGACTCGATCGCTTCTGGAGACTCGTTCTTGTTCGAGGGGTCTTCTCTTTCACCAGTCTTCGTCTTGGCATCGAAAACTCGGCGTCGAAAATGAAGCCGGAGTGCCCCTTTAAAGGTCGACTTACAACCGGAAAAATACGGTATTCGCACGGCTGTCCCATGCATGCGACGCGCGTTCATTCAATATGGCGGCCAAATTTTAATCTTTTTCATTTTTTACGCGACCTGGCCTAGTCGTATGTTTGCAATTTCGCTCGACTTCCATCTCAAACGGGCAAGGTCAACCGAAACCACGGGTGTTTGCCAGGTCATTCGATAGAGTTTATGCTTGGACTGGCCTTGCCTTCGACTGTGCCGCCGCTCGAGCGATCTTCTTGGGTTACCCACGCGCTACGCATGGTTTCTTTCTCGACGTGGGTGCAATTATTTTTGGATCGTCGCTCGATTTCAAGGGCTCGCCAACCTCGTCAGCAAATTTTCTCCGCCTCGCAGGCAATTTTCTAGTATACCTCGATGTCCTAGCCTTTCGATTTCGTGTATTCCTAAGCTTGATGTGCATCACTGTAGCTTTTCGTGGCCATGTTAGAGACGCTATTTTGTTCAGAAATGGAGGCTCATGTTAGCTTCCTGTCGTCATGTTGTCGTATTGGAGGGGAGAAATTCGCGTCAAGGAGTGGACGGACGAAGTATCGTGTGGCAGATCATACTGAATCCATTTTGGCAGTGTTTCATCTCAATGTGGATGAAACTAAATACACCCTGAACTTTTTTGCCACACTTGCAAATTGGCCATGGAATGCACTGCTACTGCCAGGGGCCCAACATTCTCTGGAGCCCCAGAGGTGGATGTACACCGCTCAAAGACTGGGAGCCACACAGTGGGACAAACTGTTTGAAATGCAAGCCTTCCAAGCCTGGCAGGAAGTCCAAATGCAAAACACAAACGCAAGACAAACTTGCGGCATGGGAGAAAACGCGGGCGACGAAACGCGGGCCATCGCCTGCAAGCACATGCACGCCGCCACCACTGACAGCAGCATCACCAACAAAACCTCGCCCCACCACACCAGTACCTGATCACTGGATAGTTCAGTCTGTTCGGTTTACGAATTCAAAAAAAGGCAGACAAAATAACAAAACTAAAAACACGAGCGTCGCCTGGACCGAATCTGATGAGCAGCAGCACGTCACACCCGCATACCAAGTTTAGTAATAGTAGTAGTAGTATAGTATTTATTCATATTTCTCTAGGGCTTAGTGGGTAAATCTCTGCATCCAGAACAGTTCAGATAGGAATGCAATAACACACGCACAATGTCCACTATGTCACAGTGTCACGGGTAGGGAGAGAAGTGTTTGCAGCTTGCTGGTAGACGTTCAGCCGTGCATGCATTGGCAAATGGCTAGAGCAGACGGCCCGCTGCCTTTAATGTAAGGCACACACGCAAGCGTCAGAGCTACAGCAGCCAAACAGCATAGTTTATGGATTCATGAAAGACTGCACCATACACTGCGCCAGCTCTGGTAGGGTGCCCTATTTGAGCATCGTCACTGGTCGGTGACGTTCTGCAGGCCTCACCATCAAAGATGTGAGGTGATGCTGCTGATCGACTTGCTGGCATGATAGTCACAAGCATAACTAACGAAGGATGGCTGGAAGTCAAAACCAGCTGTAATTCCAGGTATACCAGAGAATTACTGACGCCAGCACTTTATCCGATGTCCCATCAGCGTCAACTGTACGCTGATGGTCACAGGACCGTGACAGCCTTTCGATCGGTCTACGGTTGGGAGACGGGGCTGCACGCCCAAAGCAGCGGGTATATAGTGTTCGTCACCAGCCGAGCAAGAGAGCTTGCTGAGAGATTTAGGTGTGCACTGTTCAGCAACCAGTCCCAATATAGGTTTGTCCATGAAGGCTGGTGATCCTCAGCTATCATACAACAAATTCCTACTCGCTGCGCATATGCGCATATGGCTTGTGAAACAGCAGCAGAAACTGCGCTGCCTTGACAAACGCACCAGTTACCATGATGGAGCAGATATGCCCAGCCCTGGAAGCCAACACCAAATCTCCAATCGCTAGTACAAGTAGCTCTTCACTAAATCATGCCTAGTGCATGCTTGCAGTGATGTTTTCAGCAAGAGCGCTGCAGTTACTGCTGAGGAGATATATTGCGTCCTTGAAGTCGAAGGCGCTCATCAAAGATTTCTTGCCATCAATTCTTGGCCTTATGCAGACACGAGGTGGTCTCCCGTGGCATTGGCCATATTACCCCGAGCTGCACTTGCTCGAGGAGCACGTTGTTTCTCTCATGGAAGTCCTTCGTGTTGGACTGAGTAGGCTTGCTGAGAGAACAGAGCGCTGAATCCATCCACGTCCACAACTACGAATAATTTACAAAAACATTCCTACTGCAGATCAGCGCTTGAAAACGGCGATGCAAATCAGCGACGTTGGGCTTCTCCATTCAAAAGGAGAGCCTTCCTAACGAAGCAATTCTCATGTGACACTACATAGTCTCTCAAGCACTCTAGTTCAGGTCTTCTTCTCTCCACTCCATTATCATTTCGATCTTCACTCGGTCGACGTGATGGTAGTAGGTATGAACATAATTATGATGGATTCCTCCCGATCCTCGTCGCGGCTAAAATTTGTTCGGTGTTTGTCTAAATTCTCAAACTGACAGGGTTTACAAGAGAAATGTACCTAATTTTGTGCGATTGATGCAAATAAATCGGAATATGTCCGACTTCATAAATCCGTGCGGTAAACCGCATGAAAGGACGCCATGTCATTAGTTGGTGCACATGAAGTCACCGTGTTCGGAGTATAAGCCGCACCCACAAACCAAGATTTTTCACACTCATTGACAAATGGCCTTTCTACAAATTTATTATGGTTATGGAGCTAAATACCATGTTAGATCAGATTATGAAGTGTTAGTGCACCACAGGTTGCTTCAGAGATGTTGGTGTATTGCTGTGTTGACTACAGATCACTCCATGTCATCTGCACTATCTTCAGTCTCGCTGCCACTGATTTTGATCAGCAACACAGGCGCGAAGCTGAGTCGAATGACATGTCACATGACGTCAGCATGCATACTGATGTATGCTAAGCATTCATTCGCGCAAGCATATTCGGTGTATAAGCCGCAGGGGCGATTTTGGTCCGATTTTTAGCGAAAAAAAGTGCGGCTTATACCCCGGAAAATACGGTAGTGTACAATGAACAGATCAGGTAGCAGACCAGATTTGATTGCTTGCAGCAAGCCAGAGAAAACACCTTTTTGTTGTCAGTGAAAGTGTACGCAGATGGGGTGGCTGTGCACTGCAACTGTTTGCATATCCCACTGTATCCTAAATTAGAATTATAACGTGTCCTGCTTTTGTTGTACATGCATCCGCTTGAAACGTTGGTCATGTTACACTGCTGATTGGGTTTCCTGTGTCCATACTGTATCTCAGTTGTGCGAACGCAGGAGGCAGCGTTACTGCTGCTAATGCCAGGGCAGAACAAGCTATTACCAATAGGAATCAAGTAAGTGATATAGCCCTACCTGTTTCAGCTGCCGTCCCACCAAATCCTCCGCATTCAAAACGAGCCGGTGATGATGATGATTGGTTTATAGCCCGGCTTGACACATTCAGTCCAATGGGGGTGGTGTTCCATGACAAATTCGTGTGTACAGGCGTATTGGTTGTGTTCCCTCTCAGCAGCACACCATCCTCCATGGCATCCTCCATGGCATCATCCAGGCCAGCACTGGCTATACTAGCACTGGAATTGATAATGCCACTGCCATTTGCAGCCTCTTCGCCTTTGCCTTTGCCTTTGGGCGCACACGGGGGTAGAATCAATCTGGCAAATATGATGCCGTCCGACAGGTCGGTGCCATAGCTCACCCAGTACAGTAGAAACGCAGCACTGAGCTGCAGTGCCACCCTAGTCACTTGACCTCTCCATTGCCGGCAAAACTGTCCGCCGGTAGTACCCTGTTGGACACTGGTAACGGTGAACGGAACGCTAGATTCTCCCTTTTCGTCACTACTAGAGCCAGAGGACATACTCGCATAGCTCAGTTACGGACCGGTAACTGCTACAGTAGTACCAATGATTATGTGCGAACATCGGCGCATGGACGAAGGACAGATCTAGACTGTCAGTCACTGTGACAGTAGGTTGTGATGGAAGGCCTAAGGGCTAGTCAGAGACCCTGCTAACTTCCGCAACGACGTTTACTTAGTACTAGTACAGTAGTAGTACTAGTAGTACCTGGCAGTGTGTCTTGCAGTGAGCTGCACAGGACTCAGACAGGAGGATCGGAAGTAAAGCTTACTACTACAAACTCACTTCTCCGACGACCGTTATTTCAACGAAACAAGCTAGTAGTAGTAAGACCAATAAATAGCTACTACTCTTTTTCAAGAGTGTGACACAAGAATAGGCGGCTTGTAGACATTGTAGACATTTTACCCATAATGGAAAGAGAAAGAGGGAGGGAGAGCTGCTCGTTGAGACTTCGGAAGTGCCCTGTCAAAAGAAGAAAATATTTTGAAAATTATTAAAATAATTTTCACTAACTTATCACCACGATCACGTGCGGATATGCGCAAAGATTAGTCTGTAGATCTACGACTACGTGGAGACCAGGTAGACTGTACATGTAGCGTAGATACAGTAGTCTACTACCATGACTACTATACACTAATACCGGTAGTAATACAGTCACTAGACTCTCTACCGCCGGTATACCATGTACCGTATTTTCCGGAGTACTTATACTTTATAGTGCGCACTAAAACAGTAAAAGGCATAGTGGTGGCCTGCGGAAGCGAAGGCTATAGCTTGTGTGTTTCTGAACATTCAAGTGATGCTAACGCGGATCCCGCGAATATTATTATAATTATAGTGCGCACTTTAGATGTGCTATTTTAGGCCCTAAATTGCAGGTGCGCACTATGCTCCGAATATGAAATGCATGTACCGGTACTTCAATGAAGATTGAAGTGTGCACCCCCAATGAAGATTGGGGGTGCGCGTTATACAAAGGTGCGCACTATTCCGAAAAATACGGTATACCATGGTATACCAGGGAGTAGTAAAATACTTTATCACTCCCTTAGCTCTCATAGATTTTTGCTATACCTAAGCAGTCAAATATTCCTGCATATTTCACTCCTTAGGGCTATATTGACCGCTTATATTTGACTTCTTTTTATTTATTTATTCAACATCTTATGGCTTCCGATGGCAGCCAAAACGGGAAGATGTGGGTGATAGCCAACCATGTAGTCCATCGGCCAAGTCTCAAAATCGAAAGTGGTGATGCACTGAGCTTCCAACTAAACGCGACCATACCCAGCACGTAGAGAATATATCAGAGAACACTATTCCGTTTGTTGGACGTGCCGAATTCAGTCCAGGGCGTCGATACGAAGCGTTCTTCGTCGCCGAGTTTTTTACTGTGCGCTCCATTTGAGAGTGCGCAGAGTTCTGATCGAGAGTTTTTTGAGCAGATTTTCAAATTTTTGAGGCTGTCAGCTGACAGCTGTCAACCCTAAATGGCACTTAGTATGTGACAGGCAATAGGTTTTGGTGCCTCCGTATGCCTTCTAATAAATTCTATCTTCCTTCGTTTCACTTCGCTGCTTCGCCCACCACCTCAGGAGATGACAGCGTACCTGCACTAGTCAGCTCTCGCTAACCCTGTCTCTCTTTCTCCGTCTTAGCGCTCGTCATTTGTGTCCTTCTGCTGTGGCGAGCTTGATACTGTTGTGTCGTAGTTTTTAGGCAATAGTGGCTGTTGTTCGCGTGACGATCAGGATTTATGGAGAAAGACGACGACTCGCCAAGTTCCCATGCAGCCACAGACGGCGTAGCAATTCTTACCGCCAACCCTTCGAGCAACGGAACCGGCCTGAGTTGGAAGTCGTGTGTGTGTAATTGTGCCACGATACGGATGAAACACACAGGCTCACATGTGACGAGATGAAGATAATCTCAACAGGCTGACGGAAATCCAACAGGCTCACGGGAACGCTGCAGTTATGGTCGGAGACGCGGAGTTATTTAGTCACTGGTAAATGTTGCATCGAGTGCTGTGTGCTCTAACACAATTGTAAAAATCATGAAAAGCGAAAATAATGCAATGGTGGGGCTGAGTGGTGTTCTGTGGAGGAGACGTCGCTGTCTCAGTATTCAACGCCGGACCCTGTATTTCAAGTCTGTGGTCATGCTCGATCATAAGTTTCTGTATGGCTCCAGTGCCTTCTCAGCATTGTTGGCGGGTAAGCACCTGGATCGTGTCCAAGTACTGCGGATCTGGTGGCTTGAGGGATGTACGGGTGCTCGCCGTGCACCCCTGCCGGCAACCTGCTAGTGAAGCTTGGTACCTACTGTGTCCGGGAGATTTTCATCCAGAAGCTGATCTTCCTAGGCTGGAGCTGCTGCTACTCCTGTGCTAGCCCTCAACCACTGGCGCTCCTACTCGGCTCCAGTGTGGGCCATTAACCACCCTGCCCGATTTCGCACTGTTGCTATTCCACACCGTCAGCATTTAACTCTGAGGTCAGACCTTGATCCCTCCCACCATATGCTATTTGTCTGTCTGCCTCTCTCTCACACACAGATGTGCGCGCATACACACAAACACACATGCACACACACACACATGCACACACAGTGACACAAACATACACATAGCCAACTTCTCTGTGTTTGGTGATCATCATCTGTTTTCTGATGTGCAAGCTCACCTCTGATGCCGATTACTTCCTTGCTTAGACCCGGTCTGCTATTAGACCAGTCTGCTCTCCCTTCACTCGCTTGTAAATCCTACTTGGAGCAGTAAGGTTGTGTCACTGCTCCTACTGATGTCATTGTTGTGAAAGCAATATCATCGCCATTGGTGGTAATTTTCCACCGTGCATGAATCATTAACAATCATCATCTATGTGTCACGGCCTAACCATCCTCGTAACTCCCCTCATTGTGACTAGTGCTGTACCGTTGAAACCTACTTTGCTTCAGTGTATATTCGCTCCAAAGCTCTTGTTTTGTTGCATAGTGATCTGACGCAGTGTGCTATAGCCTATCGGGTAATATGGATAAGATTAGTACAGTCGGCATCGCCTAGCGAGTGACCAGGTACATGCATAAGGATACTAGTACATGTATACCGGCTTAATGATATCGGAACACAAATAGCACTATGTGTGCAATATTCCTTTCTAAGCTCACGCTGTGCGGTGCAGATAGGTCATGTGTCGTTGCCAACTTGCCGCATGTGCAGCAGGAAGGCACCACATGTCGACTACTACTTATACTGTACAGCATTGTGTGCTTACATGCATTTACGGCCTTGTGGATGCAATTGAGTCTCACATACTTGTACATGAAATATTGCTTGTAGTGCGGCATCAGGTGTTAATACAATGGCTAAATATTTTTCTCGCAATAATGACCGTATTCACCACAAGTGTGTTTATGTCCAGAGCCAACTCAAGTCCTGTATTATTTATGACCATGACAACAATACTTCCGGGCTGAAATTCTTCTATGACAGGCATGAACACTTGCCTTACAATTGTTCGTGATTGTACGAAGTACATATTCGCTGTTGCATCAATTTTGCACCATTTACATTGTAGTGCCACTAGTGGTATCACCTGCATGCGTATTGAGTCAAACAAGGTTACCTCTGTATAATTATGCTTATCGTGGCTATCAAGAGCTTCGATGCAAATTCCCAGCTGACGAATGGTGTCCAGTTTGTGTTCAGCTCAGCTGGCACTCACAACTCATAATAATTGCGTTCGAGACGCCAGATGAGATGTTTCAGCTACAATGTAGACAAAACGTCCGTGTTCAAGAAAGCCGTCACTTCATCTTCTGTCCATCCTCAATAGCACGTTCAAGCAAATACGTCTGAAACACAGTAGCGACAATCCGACAGCGGCGACACGCCGTCTTCTCCGAATGAGCTTCTACCGTTCTAATTCAGATTCCCCCAAAAATGTCAAAATAAATAATAGATTTCCACCAAGCTCGCTAGAATCTTGCGAACCGTCAACATGCAGGCATTTCAAGTGTTCGAGCGTGCGTAGATTCTGCTCAGCGGCTCAAGAACATTCGCCAAGCGAAAAAAAGTCGATGAGAAAGATGTAATGGTGGACGAAATTACGAAAATCGGAAGAAGGTACGGAGCATCAGCAAATCGAATATTCGAGTGAAATTCGAGAATCGTCACGAAAAGCACTCAATCAGTCGAAACTAGGGCTTTGTTCGACTGAAAAATGCCCGCAAACAGAAAATACTTTTCGAATACTTTTCGAATGCTCCGCGCGTGCTCTGGTACACGGCGCACTACGAGTACTCATTCTTGCGCATGTAGCTAAAAATACTGAACTGCGCTACATGCTGAACCTCTTTTTCATTCGAATTTTCTCTCTGATTTTCTTTTTGCCATTCGAATAATCAAATCGAAAATTCGATTTGCTGATGCTCCGTGGTATTCGACCCAGTTCGACTATCCTGGACTGGATTGGCAACGTCCAACAAACGGATTCGTATTCTATGGGGTCTCATGAGCTAGTGTGCCAAAGGGCGTTTAGTTGGAGCTTCAGTGCATCACCTTCGCCGAAAGAGGCCCTTTCTGAGATTTGGCCGATGGACTAATGGTGAAAAGAAGGAGAAGATTATATACATGAAAAGGAAACTTTTTAGCGATTGAACACAGGCTTTGGCTAGTCGTGATAAATCTTATTGACTTCGTACTTGGTCAGTATAGCATAAATAGGAAATAAAAGACCTGGACTTTTATTTCCCATATTGACCTCGTACTCAGTCAAGATACGTATTTTACTACTCTCTGCTCTCTACAAACTGTAGTGTAGCCTAGCTGCATAGTGGCAGCGCATGCGGCATAGGCTAGGTAGCTACACTACGACTCACTACGTACCGTGGCGTGTGTAGTACTAGTAAGTAGTAGAAGTACTATACTAGTCACTCCACTACACGTCTACAGACTGGGATTCGTGCCGCTGGCCCGCTGATACTGATAATTATTATATCGTCGATAGTGTTGAGAGCTTCTTGAGACTCAACTCAAGCAGCTTCTTGAGACTCAACTCAAGCAGAGGGACTGAGGCAGTGAGGCAGTGAGGGAGTGAGGGAGTGAGGGAGTCGTAAAACTAAAACTACTGAGTCTGTTTGTGACAAGTATAATAATCTATTGTTAGATTGACAGTAGCATGAAACACTGGGCAAGGTGGAGGACACTGTGTTCGAAAACAGTGACCTTACTACAACCATCCACGGTTGGCAGAGCCCCGGTCCCTGCGGAAGGTTGTAGTTACTTGTAAGGTCACTGTTTTCGAACACAGTGTCCTCCAGTGGCTCCACCTTGTTTCATGCTGTAAATCTAGCGTGAACTACAACAAGGTTTATCTAATACTGGTTTACCAGACACTTGACTGACTCACGACTGCCATCCAGAGCACACGAGAAGTCCATCGAACCTTCGACGCGTCTCTGTAAGTTTGTATCCCTGGTGATGTTTGTGCCTGGAGAGCACTATATAAGTGGTGCTCTTCAGGCACAATCTTCCTCAGCCTACTCAAGCTCAACTGATGAGGGGTGAATTCCCCGAAACACTGTGTATTGAGCAGGGAGTGGTGCTTTCTTGCAGGTTTGCCGAGTCGAAGGTTCGATGGACTTCTCGTGTGCTCTGGATGGCAGTCGTGAGTCAGTCAAGTGTCAAGTAAAGTCGGCGGAATAGCGCGAGCTCCGGTGTGGGGAGCAAACCTTTCTTACAAATCATCGCCGAAGTCGCAACCACTACTTCGTACTGTTGTGCCCAGCGCGGGCTTGCGACTAGTTGTTTTGGAGGTGACAGCGTTGCGAATGACCGAGGGTCGACGTCTGTCTCACCGTCCAGGAGCGACACTGACTCACGCTGCTATCTGGTGTTCACGAGGTGTTTATCGCGCTGGAAGCGGAGCGTCTCTGTAAGTTTGTATCCCTGGTGATGTTTGTGCCTGGAGAGCACTATATAAGTGGTGCTCTTCAGGCACAATCTTCCTCAGCCTACTCAAGCTCAACTGATGAGGGGTGAATTCCCCGAAACACTGTGTATTGAGCAGGGAGTGGTGCTTTCTTGCAGGTTTGCCGAGTCGAAGGTTCGATGGACTTCTCGTGTGCTCTGGATGGCAGTCGTGAGTCAGTCAAGTGTCAAGTAAAGTCGGCGGAATAGCGCGAGCTCCGGTGTGGGGAGCAAACCTTTCTTACAAATCATCGCCGAAGTCGCAACCACTACTTCGTATGGTTTACCAGTTTTGGATTATATCAAGTATAATAATGTAAAAAGGACCAAGGAACTATTACGTTACATGCTATAAATGTCCTTTTTACTTTTTATATTTAAAAAATAATTAATCCTTCGCTCTCCATCCGAGTTCATACTTATACAGACTGTCTGAATAACTATAAGTACAAATTTTCGTTCACAAAATCTTTCGTTAGGGCCTGGTCAGACTGCGGCAAATTTTGGTTGCCTGACGAAAACAGAACAGCGTCCAGAATTTGAATCGCGATCACACTACACATGTGGGGAGAGTGAAAATTCAAACTTCATTTCGAGCGTCAAGTGGTAATCTCCACGAACGACGTCAAATTCCTTCACCTTGGGGATCACCAACACCTTCAGTGCAATCCTTGCAACCATCCGTATGAGTTTTGTTGTTGTCCGTGGCCTCCTCGATATCGAGATGAAAAAATCAGTGATTATCAGCGTCAATGGCGTATCAGCGTCAAATCCTGTTTGGAGCGGAAAAGCGTGGTCCGTTCTTGCTTTTTTTTTGGAGCGTCAACTCTCGCTTTTGCCGCTCTGGCGGCAAGTTACTATGGAGATTCGGATTATAATCCTAGGATTATTAATTTTCGATTTTGCCGCAGTCTGACCAGGCCCTTAGTATAGATCACTCCACCAGCGCAGCACTGGTCCAGCACTGCAGCATAGCAGGCTTGTTTTACTAGTACAGTGGTCCCTCTATAATCCGGCACCATTTGTGCCACGAAAATCTGCTGGATTAGGGAGGGTGCTGGATTAACAAATCTGATTTACTGCTGCAATGTGCATGAAGAGGACATTTTGGCTACTGAAAATTGTGCTGGTTTATCGAGGGTGCTGGATTATAAAGTGCCGGATTAGAGAGGGACGACTGTAGTAGTAGATCTACGTACTAAATTTCGTTTTTGGTGGAGGTCTGTCACCCAGAACGTTCAGAAAAAAACTTTAGTTTGGTACAGTACAAACTACATTAAATTTTAACACCATACTGCGGAAGAGTGTGTTATAGCGAAAATTACGCTATAGCGGATTATGACTGTTATACGCGGGAAATTTTTCTACGGAAGTGATGCTGTTTCGGCAGGGACATTAATTATTTGCACTTTGTACGTTATAGTGAGGTTTTTATGTTATAGCGGGGGTCGTTATAGCGAGGCCATGGCAGTAGTAGGGCCGGCCAGGGCCCCGTCTTGATCTTTGTAAAAATTATAATCTTGTTTCTTTTTTATGCCTATGGTCGTTTGTCTCGATAGGATTAGGTCTAGGGCTACAAGTAGGAGCAACGTTCTGGTGCTGCTGCTGTAGCATGGACGAAGCTAACTCCCTTTCTCCCTCTAGCCGGGAGAAGAAATTCGAGGCTCTCCGCGCTGTGGCGAACGATGCCAGCAGTATCATCAACTCGCTAGAAGCCATTCGCAACGAACACGAACGGCTCATGGCGCTGGCCACGTGTGGAAAGGACGCCGATTCAGCTGCAGAAGGGGAAAACAACGCCGATGGCGCAGGTGCTGCTGCTCAACAAGCGAAGATAACTGTCCTGCGAAAGTCGCTGGAGAAGATCGTGCTGCATCTGGACGAGACACAGGTACGGAGGTTGCTGTATTTACCAGAAAATCCACGTGGACATACGTGAAACTGGTTATTCTTCCGCTCCTTCTAGCCATGCTCAGGATGGCGATGGGAAGGAAGATTGCCAGGGCAGTGTGGGGGCGGGGGTAGCGCGATACGTACATAGTCATTTCACTGTTGCTACGTGCAGCTCTGTGACACATGTGCGATCCTGGTCAGGTGACATGTTGACTTTCAATTCCTCTAATTAATACCACAACTGCACAAGGCCATGATTACTTACAGGACGTGCACTACAGAGATTACAGTCAGTGCATTTCACTCTTCTCTTATTTAAAAACTGACACATAATGCTCCAGTGTCAAACTTGAAGGGGAAGGAGGTGTGTGTGTGTGTGGGGGGGGGGGGGGGGGGTGCTCGAAATCAATGAAGCGAAGTCCTCCCATACTCATAAATTGAATGCGTGATGTAATTCCAACCACCAAACTGGAACCGCCGCACACGCACGCACATGTGCCCCAGAGATCCAAGGTCCCGTTTCAATGTGACGAATTTTAGCTGCTCTACGCTCAGCGGCTGCTAGTTTCCTGGAGAACAGGCATTCCACGGTGCACATGTGTTGGGCCATGTAATGCAGCTGAGCAAATGCACACAATGACTGAATTTGCAGATTACTTCCCATACTGATTATTGAGCAGCAGTGTCTGCTCCAGCGCCGGGTGAGCCGGGTAATCCACCCGGTTGGGCGGCGCTTGGACCCGGTTGAAAATATAGTACCGGGTCACCTGTGACCCAGTTGGTACTTTACACTTTCGAACTTTGAAAGGACTGACTACATGGCTTGTATGTGTCAGATACTTCTTCTTCTTTCGTAATTTTCTAATTCCTGTCCTCTCTTTTCTAAATGCGGCTTATCCATTCGCCTTTATATCATTGGGCCTAGTTCCCGTTTATTGTCCGAATTAAAATAAACCAACCAACCAGTTAAAGCATATGACTCGGCTGGTGAGACAGCGCCAGGTACATGTGTACCCGGCTCCGACCCGGTTGAAGTGGTTGCGCCAGGTACATGTGTACCCGGTTGTCCTACAATCCTAGAGCAGACACTGAGCAGGATGTATTGCTTGGTACTTCTGACACCACTCAGATCCACCTTTCAATGTCACCTTGTGTTAGGGATGTTTGATTACTCACAACAACCTCACCCACATCTATGATCCTTTCAACTCGCACACACGCATGCACACATCTATATACACCCATGCACCTCCTTCCTTCCTTCCTTCGCCCACTGCCACGATTGGCTATGTGTCCCCAAACGGGGCGACTCGGAGGAGTGCTGTGTCCGGGACGCGGCATGAGGCCCTGCGAGTCCGGCGGGACGTGAACGGCTGTTTCACTGTTTGTTTTTTGCCTTTGCGGAGCGACGGGAGGTGCAACTATGTCTAGCGATGTCTTGAGGACGGCTGAAACGGCGTGTGCAGACCATACACAGGAGTGGTTTCACGGCAGGTTGTACACGAGAGCATACCACACTGTAGACTCCATCCTGACACCTGGTTCTCCACTCAGACCTATCATCTGCTGTTTCAAGCCACTCATTCATGCCAATGGACACCGCCGTCAGGTCATGTTTGATTGGGTCTTTCCACCTCTTCCGGGGGCCATGTGGAGGTCGTTTAGACGGCAAGGCACCAAAGAGCAATTGGCGGGGAATACGGTCATCCATGCGAGCCAGGTGGCCCAGCCATTGGAGACGACGGCGCCGGACCTTGTCAGAGACCTGCTCCATGTCACCCCACCACTGCCGTACCTGAAGGGTTGTCACGTGCTCGTCCATCTGGCGCGCCCGACTGATGCCCAGGACCATGCGTATAGATCGCAGGTGAAACGACTCCAGACGCTGGAGATCCCGTTGCCTCGGTGTCCAGTTCTCAGCACCATAGAGGAGTACTGCCAACACAGTGACTCCGTACACAACACGCTTGAGACCGATAGGAAACTCCGAGTTCGCAAACACAGCTTTCTTCAATGCGCCAAATGCACCCGAAGCCGCGGCGATCCTGCGAGAGACATCAAAGCTACTCCTAGCATCAGGAGTGATCTGGCAGCCAAGATAGCGAAAGCTGTCCACGCATTCGACGGTTCCACCCAAAGGCAACATATCCGACGCCACCACACCAACGCCCATAGGCATGAACTTAGTTTTGCCCAGATTGACTGACAGGCCAAAAGATGCTGCAACCTGTCGAAACGTGGCCAAGGCCCTTTCAGCACCGCCGTAGGTTTTGGCGAACAGTGACGAATCGTCCGCAAACTGACACTCCGTGATAGTCACCCTGCGACACTCTCTGAGACGCGTATTGAACAAGCAGTCTCTGCGAAACTGCGACACCTGGATACCGATATCCTCGTCATTGGCGATGGTAGCATGCCACTTTTCCACAACCGCACCCATGAATAAGTTGAACAGGATCGGGGCCATAGTGCATCCCTGACGTAGGCCATTTCCCACCGGGAAAGGGTCGAGCAGATCTGCGCCGAGACGAATGGATGCAGACATGCCTTCATGGAACGACCGAATGATGGAGATCAGCTTATCCGGCACGGCGAGCCTGGAGAGAACCCTCCACATGGCTGCTCTAGGTACTGAATCGTATGCTTTGCGCAAGTCGATGAACACCGCAAAGCCCTTTGATGAATGCTCATGCAATTTCTCGGCAACCTGGCGTACTGAGAACACCATGTCTGAGCATCCCCTACCACGGCGAAAACCACACTGGGAGTCAGGCAGGTATTCCTCTCCAACCAGCTGCAGGCGATCCGCTATTATTCTTGCCACCAGCTTGCCGACCACGTCTAGAAGCGCGATGCCTCGCCAGTTACCACAGTCACTAAGATCACCTTTCTTGGGAATTGGGATTAAGATGGCGTCTGCCCAATCCTGAGGAACCCTTTCCGTCCGCCAAACTTCAGCCAACAACATCTCCAACCTAGGCACCAGTTCAGAGCCGCACTTGAGCATCTCCGCTGTTATCTCTGATCGGCCACATGCTTTGCCATTTTGAAGAGCTCACATAGCACGGTGTATCTCGCTGCAGGCTGGGGCATTCTCAAGGTCAAGCCGAATCGGTAGCTGCCCAATGGAATCAATGGCATCTGGGACAAAATCACTGATCACGTTTAGGACACCGTCAAAATGCTCCCGCCATCGCGTACCTGTTGCCTCTGGTGTCTCGCACACAACACCCTGCGCATTCTTGATAGCAGCTGTCTTGCGGGGCTGCAATCCATCAAGTGCAGTCTGGATCCTCTTGATGCACTCCCAGCCTCCCTTAGATGTTAGACTAAAGCGTTCGCAGTCCCGAGCCTGCTTTCTCAGCCAGTCCTGCTTTGCTTGACGAACGATACGGCGAGCTGAACTTCGGGCCTTCTTATACAGCTTCTGATCACTTGCCCTGTTGGTCGACATACAGGCTCGGTAGCAATCGTCTCGCTCACGGAGGGCAGCCTCAATCTTCGGTCGATTGTCCAGGAACCAGTCTGGTTGTTTGCGCCGCTCTCTGCCAAGGCATTTCTGAGCGACGTCCGCCACCGTAGTTTTCAACGCAGCCCAGCATCCGTCCACAGATAGCTCATCCGGCCAGTTCTGAACCAAGGCAGCATCAAGACTAGTGGAATATTTTGCTCGCACATCATCATTGGAGGGAGCCGTTAGGACTGCGGAAGCGATGGGTTTGTTGGCTGGTTTACTTTGCCTGCGGAAACTGGGCACCGCCGCCAAGCGGTATCTCATGGCAAGGAACTTATGGTCGGTGTCACACTCCGCAGAGCGGAGAACTTGACAATCCAGACATTGACGCTGACATGACTCTGGAATAATGCAGTAGTCGATACAATGAGGCTGCCCATATCTGGGATGGTGCCACGTGTGCTTGTGGATGTCCTTCTTCTTGAACCAGGTGTTGCAGATGAGCGCACTGTTTCTGGCCAGGAAGTTTAGTAAATCCTCTCCAGCAGAATTCATGACGCCATGTCCATGTGTACCCCTTACGCGGCTCCACTCGTCTCCAGCAGTACCAACACCAACACGAGCATTGAAATCGCCGAGTATGACATACTGGTCACTCCTGGGTACACTATCAAGGAAGGACTGCAAACTTTCATAGAACGCAGCTTTCTCCTCACGTGATCTACTGAATGTTGGTGCATACGCAACAGCGATATGAATGCAAGATACTGAACGATTACGACCACATTCGAACTTTACCTTCGCGGAGACAAGTCGCGAGCTGTGTCCTTTCCATTCCGAACCGCCGCTGACAAAGGCGTCTTTGCACTTTCCGCGCGGCACTATCGCCACACCTTCACCACGACGTCCAGAGTCATCCGCCGTTGGAGTAGGGCGTCCACTCGCCAACACGAGAGAGTCGCCAACGCTGTACTGAGCCGTGCCGAACCAAAGGGTCTCCTGCAGACCTGCGATATCCACTCCGAAACGTCCAAGCTGCCGACAAACCAGGTCAATTTTCTTCTCCTCCCGCAACAAATGTTTTGATTTTTTTTGAAATTTTGAAGCCGTATTCACGTCGCCGTCGGACTCAACAAGAGTCCTCACATTCCAGGTTCCCAGAGACAGCACGAACCTCCGAGCGGCTGGTGCATGCTGCGAGCTAAGCTCTGAGCGGGGGTTTGCAACTCCTCCGCACTCATGCACCATTCATACACACATGCACACACACACACACACACACACACACACACACACACACACACACACACACACACACACACACACACACCTTGACCTTGACCTTGATCTTGCCCATTGCGTACGCAATGATAGCGAATGTCGGAAAGTTCAAGTGAGAACACGAGCGCAGAACTTGGCATGTCGTTTCAGGTCTCCTGGTCGACGAAACGGGCGTCCACAGACACATAGAAGAGGATCAGGAGCGGGCCATGGCGGTGGAGTGCTACTCGCAACTCGTCTCCAGCCGGGACGATCTTGGCAACTCTCAAGCCAGGTGGTCACGCCGAGGTCCGCCAGGTCAGTCGACACCACATCTCGCCACCTCTTCTTCGGGCCATGACGAGGACGGGGGGCAGGCAGCTCGCCGAACAGCAATTGCTTCGGTGCGCGCGAGTCGTCCATCCTGCCGACGTGACCCAGCCAACGAAGCACACACACATGCACACATACACACACACACACACACCTCAGACCTCAGACCTGCCCATCGCAGGAGCGATGATAGCGAACGGCTATGTTTAGACATAGCAACTTGTGCTGGGATTACACCATTCAACAGCTTGCAAGGCTGATGAATTGACCGCCACTAATTTTACACACACATACACACACACACACACACACACACACCTTGGACCTTGGACGTGCTGCCATATTCTGGCTATGCGGACCCCATGGGGGTTGAGCAGGTTCGGAACAGCAGGGGCGCTGTCGGGATAGGTCCTGTGGTCTACTGAAACGCCGACCGCAATTGCAAACGATGCAGAAGAACACACAGACACACACACATGCACATCGGCAGAGTGTGGTCCTAGTACATGGCTATTAAAAAGCAAAGTGATGTACACTTGGTCCTATTGGAACCTGTTACTGTACATGACTTGTATCAGTGGCGTAGGAAGATGTTTTGGTTTGGTTTGGGGGGGGGGGGGCGTATATTGGTGTACACATGTTGTACATGGTATTATATAACCCAATACTAGTACAATACTAGTATTAGCGGATAAACCAGTTGTTATAGTTCACACATGTTGTTGGTTTGACAGCATGAAACAAGGTGGAGGACACTGTGTTCGGAAACAGTGACCTTACTACAACCATCCACGGTTGGTAGAGCCCCGGTCCGTTGGGACCATCTGAACCATATGGGTATTGAACCCGGTTCTGACCCTCATTATGCCAGGGGAGTTTTAGACTTCTCCTCACTGTCGTGAGAAGGTGCTCTCTGTAGACAAGGTTGGTGATGTCCCAACGCAGCCATGTCATGGTGGTGACAGTGACTGTTGACAGCTGACGAGCTGAGAGAGGAACGCCATGGGCAGAAGTTGGAAGAAAAAAGATTTAAGAAAAACAGTTCAGGTTAAAGTAGCTACATGACTACCAGGACGACATCCAGGAGCGATCAAAGAATACACGACTGACGTTAGGAGAAGTCTAAAACTCCCCTAGCATAATGAGGGTCAGAACCTGGTTCAACACCCATAAGGTTCAGATGGTCCCAACGGACCGGGGCTCTACCAACCGTGGATGGTTGTAGTAAGGTCACTGTTTCCGAACACAGTGTCCTCACCTTGTTTCATGCTGTCAAACAGTGAACTAACAACATGTTGTACATGTACCGGTATACCGGTATTCCTTCCACAAAGAGTTGCATTTGTTCAAGTATTTCACTCTACGTACATCATGATATACGAGCTCTGGACATGTACAGATGTTTGGAGCAATCGTGAAAACCGAGTACTAGTACTCGAATCCGCTGGACCGTGAAGAATAATGAAAGCGGCGCTGTGCATGTACATGTATGTTGAATACGAGAGATTGCGAGAGATTGCGAGAGATTGCGAGAGATTGCGAGAGATTGCGAGAGATTGCGAGAGATTGCGAGAGATTGCGAGAGATTGCGAGAGATTGCGAGAGGTTGCGAGAGGTTGCGAGAGGTTGCGAGAGGTTGCGAGAGGTTGCGAGAGGTTGCGAGAGGTTGCGAGAGGTTGCGAGAGGTTGCGAGAGGTTGCGAGAGGTTGCGAGAGGTTGCGAGAGGTTGCGAGAGATTGCGCACAGCGACGACTACCGGATAAGTAGCTCTGACTGACAGCCCGGACTAAGTCCAAAGGAAATTTTACCTGAAAGCGAATACCGGTACATCCGCTATGGTGACAGAGAGGCGATCATACAGCAAACCTTACTGGCAAAGGCAGAGAGATACGCTTATGTTCAAGAACTCCCCAATTTTAGCTATTGCAAACAGTAATAAGAACTCTTCGACTATTATCAGTATGTTCTGCTGATAACGGATTGTCCATGATGATGTTGATGACCAATGTGACCCTGGTGAAATCTTTTGGAAGTTATTGAATGATGGCCGGCTGCAAGCCTCGGGCTCAGTTTCTCCATGAAAATGTGAAACTTCTGGCCACCGCCCACGACTTCGGTGGTCATACCTTGCAATCTTTGCTCTCCGAGAATTACTGTACAAACAGTAAGTCTCGAAAATTTCTTCTGGAAAGTGGTTTTCTTCAGAACTGTGACGTGGTATAACAATGAGAAGTACTGACTGACTGAAGCAAAGTACTCCTGCTTTTCTGATTTCGAAGGAAACTGCCCACGAAAAACAACGCTTCTTTTACGATGCAAAAATGACCAAGGGATGATCTGTTGACCGTGCTTCATGCTCTCATTTCGTTAGATCTCACACAGTTGAGACTTCTTGGGCCTGTCAAGTACATGTACATGACTGAACCCATTGCAGGGGCAGCTCTGCCTACGATCGATTTGAGGGCAGGGCTACTGGTTGAGCTGCATGCTTCTCACTTGCGCGTACAAACATGTTCATCGAGTTTCAGCCCCACATCTGCCAAAAAGTCGGGGAGGGGGGGGGGGGGCTGGCGCCCCCTTGCCCCCCCCCCCCCCCCCGCTTCCTACGCCACTGTGTGAGGTATGCTGAAGAGCAGGTTGGCGTCCCCAAGGAGCTTGTGCACACACTTGGGTGTACTGCTTGCCTTATGCGAGTTGATTTGGTTGAAATCTACTAGTACTTGAATGTGGACTGGCTCCCTGAAAGCGGCATCATGCTGCAATTTTGGTCTGAAGCTGGGACTAATTATTTGTATCTTTGTATTTTAATATTTAGGCCACAGCAAGTAGGTTTGCTGTTTCTCAGCTACCGTACCTCTACGTCTATGAACACAATGCTGAGTGCTGAGTTTGATGCTTGCTGGTGTTGTGTGTAGGTTGTAGTCCTTCTTGCAGCTCATCTGCAACAGGTTGAAGAGAAAGCAGTGAAGCTGGAGGCGCAGGTCGACAGACTTTGCGATGAGAATGATTGGTTACGAACAGAATTGTCTGTCACTCAGCAGCGACTGAACGGCAGCGAAGTCAAGATTGCACAATTGGAAGAGGAAAAAGCCCAACTATTGTTCATGGATTCAACCCGAGCATATGAATACACGGAGGTTAGTGAAGTTTGGAAACGCCTGAATACTACTGTGAATTGCAGTCCATTCGTACAAAGATGACCTTCTTGCTTTTGTTCATAAATGGGTCAAACTGATCTTTTTAAAGATTTATTTACAATCCCCATGGAATGCTTTTCGAATTATTTTTCTGACGTCTATTTCTCCAAAAAGGAAGCTGTAACAAGAATAGGATTTCGGCCAGGCTTTGTCCCAAAAGCACGGAATTGGGAGAACCATGTACTCCACTTGCAATGGTACATTGTGCGGTTCGAAACACAGCAAAGTTGAGGTACTTTTGGGAACTTCAAAAAAACTTTCAAATTAAACCATGTACAATAAAATCACCGCCAAATAGTACTGAAGTAGGCTAATACGGGAGCTCACCAGAGCTCATCTTTTTATGAATGGACTGCAGGTGTGCTACATGTAAAGTTTACACATCTCGTGTCAATAGTTCTGAACATAACCTATACTTAGATACCATGCAGTGCTTTGTAGTGATACCCCTGCTCTTCCAGTGCTTTGTAGTGATACCCCTGCTCTTCCAGTACTTTGTAGTGATAGCCCTGCTCTTCCAGTGCTTTGTAGTGATACCCCTGCTCTTCCAGTGCTTTGTAGTGATACCCCTGCTCTTCCAGTGCTTTGTAGTGATAGCCCTGCTCTTCCAGTGCTTTGTAGTGATACCCCTGCTCTTCCAGTGCTTTGTAGTGATACCCCTCCTCTTCCAGTGCTTTGTAGTGATATCCCTGCTCTTCCAGTGCTTTGTAGTGATACCCCTGCTCTTCCAGTGCTTTGTAGTGATACCCCTGCTCTTCCAGTGCTTTGTAGTGATACCCCTGCTCTTCCAGTACTTTGTAGTGATACCCCTGCTCTTCCAGTGCTTTGTAGTGATACCCCTGCTCTTCCAGTGCTTTGTAATGATACCCCTGCTCTTCCAGTGCTTTGTAGTGATACCCCTGCTCTTCCAGTGCTTTGTAGTGATACCCCTGCTCTTCCAGTGCTTGGTCGAGTGTAATCGGATCTTTGCGTCATAATACCGTACATGTCTGAGGGGGACCCGGTGAGTCGCGGGGTCTGTCGGATCAAAAACAAACGGTGCCCTGCATCGAGACCGGCCTTGCACTGGTGTGGAGTGTACGCATGACATCAGAATATCCAACTGCGCTAGACCAAAACCGTATGCAGAGCTGGATCAGGCGTGCGCACTCTGGGGGGGGGGGGGGGGGGGGTTATGTACTCTTGGTGATACCCTTGCTCTTCCAGTGCTTTGCAGTGATACCCCTGCTATTCCATACTATCGTTGTTTCCTTTCATTATCGGACTCGGATGGAGAGCCAAGGATAAATTTATAGAAAGAAAAAAGGACCTAGGAACTACAAGTTAGGCCACCCAGAATTAATTCGTTGTTTCGGGTCACCCGACCGACCGTCTTTTTTCACCCGACCGCAATTTTTTTTTATAGTGCATGCAAATGTACATGACTAGATTATGTACGTACATATGTACACACGCGCCTAATAATAGCAGTCCAGCCATCGACCTCAGAAGCAGCCAAATAAAATAACAGGACGAAGCGCTTGGTGACGAATGACGATGTTGTCTTCCGATCCGCAATCGGTCCTGAAACAGCATCAGCTCCGCCACCGCGTCGCTCTTTGACAGACGTTTCAAGGTGAGAACTGCTCCTCAGACTCGTTTTCCACCGAGGCCAAGGTCTGGTCCTGGAGGGGACCTGGGTCTGATGGGACAATGACTGTGCTGGATCGTCTACAGTCATGATTTGATCGACTGGCTTGATGGACAAAAGCTATTCGATATGCACAATTGTACATGTATGCACAATCATATACATGGCAATAACCAAAATAAAAAATAAAATAAAATAAAAAATAAACCCGACCGACCGACCCTGGTACGGATGAGTGAAGTGACCCGAAACAACGAATTAATTCTAGGTGGCCTTCCGCTATAATGTCCACTAACACCACCAGTTACTAAACGATCAGCTCATGCAATAACATTGCACCACACTGACCGACGGTACTGATGTTCTACAACTAACTGGCTATCAGCTCTAGCACGTCTTGGATGCGCACTCCAACAGCCTTCTAACTTGGAATGTTCTAAGTTATATGATAACATAGGAGGTCTCCATCCGAGTCCGTTCTTGCACACCTGATGAGCCATCCTTATCTATACCGCAAAACGATCGTCATGTGAAACTGCTGCTTGTTACTGCTGCTTATTGTCCATCTAAATTGTCATAGTCGAAGTACAGTGCTGTTTTACTGAGACGTTCGGCTTTGCATGATTCTTGGTCGCATAGCTTCCCCCCCCCCCCTTTAATTGATCTTCGCATCTTTGAGCCACACACGTGTGGAATGTTGCTTTGCGTCCTTGAATCGTGGTTTGACCGTTTCCAATGGTCTTGCCAGTATCGCCATTGACATGTATGTATACCCGCCAACGTCCTTCACAGCTGAGACTTTCAGCTCGTGCTTGTCTTGGTTGCGCTCACCTTTCCCTCCTATGTTAGCATAATTATAACTTAGAACATTCCAAGTTGGAAGGCTGTTTGAGTGCGCATCCAAGACGTGCTAGAGCTGATAGCCAGTTATGTAGTTGTAGAACGTCAGTACCGTCGGTCAGTGCCGTGCAATGTTATTGCATGAGCTGATTGTTTAGTAACTGGTGGTGTTAGTGGACATTATAGCGTAACTTGTAGTTCCTTGGTCCTTTTTCCTTTCATTATTGTTCGTCTTTTTCCCCCTTCGCTAGACAATCTTTCTTTGCCCATCACCAAATTTTGCTCAGGTGTTTGTTCAGAATTGAATAAAGCCATTCCTGGTATGTTGATTCAGCTGGTACAATGTACAATGTACAACAGTACAATGTACAATGTACATTGTACTGTTGTACAATGTACATTGTACAACAGTACAATGTACATTGTACAACAGTACAATGTACATTGTACTGTTGTACATTGTACTGTTGTACAATGTACATTGTACAACAGTACAATGTACAATGTACATTGTACAACAGTACAATGTACATTGTACTGTTGTACAATGTACTGTTGGTTGCAATTTTAAAATGGTTGTTATTACTTTTATGTCACCGTCACAGCCGCCTGAAGCAGGACGTACGTCAGAAAAGTCTGACAATCACTCACCAAGATCTTGGGGAAAGCAGAAGTCCAACGATGCACCAGGTAAATTCCTCTTCTCATCTGTGCAACCAAGACTCATCGTGTAAATTTAGAAAAAAGAATGCATGACCAGAGCTATCAATGAAATGAGTGGCATATGTGTGTCAGTATTGACTCGTACAAAGTTTACACGTATTTGACACCTTGCTGGCAGCCTTCCATAATTGTAATGCATGTGTGCCTTGGCTACAGATTGTAGAGAAAGCACGCCGACAGGAAGCGAAGGTGGTAAGCAACCGGTGTCAATGCAAGTATCCAACCAGAGTGGGACAATCGGTGAGGACATTCCTCAGCGGCTGCGCACGCTGCATATCCTCATCAGCCAGTACTCTCAGCAGGGTAGATTTGATGTGGCTGTGCCGCTTTGCAAGCAAGCACTTGAGGACACAGAGCGCACTAATGGCTTCTATCATACTGAGGTTGCCACGCTAATGAACATGCTTGCCTTATTGTATCGGTGAGTCAAGTCATTCCAATATCTGTTGCTACAACTGATTATACTCGCTGAGTCAGGCTGTGTTTTAAAATGTCGGACAATATCCCATGGCATGGCATGGCATGGCATGGCATGGCATGGCGAAGGTGAAGGGCCGATTCATACTGTGTCACCATGTATAGGTATGTGCCAGTTAAATGTGTCCCTTGGTTAGCCATGCCATGCCATGGCATGGCATGGCATGGTGGTGAAGGGCCGATTCATACTGTGTCACCATGTATACTGGTATGTGCCAGCTAAATGTGTCACCATGTATACTGGTATGTGCCAGCTAAATGTGTCACCATGTATAGGTATGTGCCAGCTAAATGTGTCACTGTGTTATTAAGGTCACTGTGGTGGTGATCTCCCTTTCATGTGTACAACTGCAACCTGCTGCTGATGCTGGTGCTGGTGCTGCTGCTGCTGGTGCTGCTGCTGCTGCTGCTGGTGCTGCTGCTGCTGCTGCTGCTGCTGGTGCTGCTGCTGCTGATGGTGCTGCTGCTGATGGTGGCGCTGCTGCTGTCACTGTTGCTGTGGCTACTGCTGCTGCTGTGGCTGCTGCTGCTGCTGTGGCTGCTGCTGTCACTGTTGCTGTGGCTACTGCTGCGGCTGCTTCTTTATCTTACGGCACAGTGACCAAGGCAAGTTGGAGGAGGCATGCAGTCTTCTGCACAATGCCGTCAAGATCAAGGAGCACTGTCTTGGAGAGAACCACCCATCCGTAAGTAGTTCTCAACTGCATGGTTAGGCCGGCCACCAGTGGGGCTGGGACGGTCATGGCCACCCTGCTCAGCTCCAAGATTATCCATATTCTACTCTCTGGGAAGGCCCTGGACCACATTGAGGTGAAGGTGAGAGTGGGGGTTGCATTCTGGTGATCGCTCAGCAAAATGACATACCGTCACCTGTATTTCTTCTGTATGCCTTTCTGCACTTCTGCACTTCTGCACTTCGGTGCATAGCCAGTATTGTTTAGAGTATTGTTTAGAGCTGCTCTGGCTGACCCTGGCTGACCCTGGCTGACCCTGGCTGACCCTGGCTGACCCTGGCTGACCCTGGCTGACCCTGGCTGACCCTGGCTGACCCTGGTTGTATGATTTGGTCTGTGTTTGGTGTTCCTAGGTAGCCTCAGCCCTGAACAATCTATCTGTCTTGTATGGAAAACGTGGAATGTGGGCAGAAGCCGAGCCATTTTGTAAGCAGGCACTCACCATTAGAGAAGGGGTAAGGAAAATCATCATTCCTGAAGCTAAGACGCTGCGAGTAGTAGTGTCTGACGTTAGCCCGGGTCCACATCGATTTATTTCGTATGCGTGTGTGGTCCGGAGGGTCGGCCGTCGTATGATCATGTGACCGACTAAGATTTGTCATATGAGCGGGGCAATGAACATACATTATCCCGTACATGTCCCGTACAGTACCGTCAAAGATATTTTGAAGAGCTCACCATTCATCCGCGTGCTGAAATAGGGCTTTGACGACAGGATCATAGCGTGGAACGACTTGGTAGAATGTACACGTCTATGTTGTGTATCGGGGGAAATGCATGCAATGCATCAGTGCGGGTTTGAATCCCGATTTTTGTGTTGTAATTGGAGCAAATGCAACGAGGATGCACATGTGATTGCGGTCCACCCACAGAGCCGCACACACACGCACACATGCACACACACACACACACACACACACACACACACACACACACACACACACACACACACACACACACACACACACACACAGATATGAAACGAGAGAGTTGCCAGCTCAGGGCCCTCATTTGAATTGGGTAACCCAGCCGACTACAGTCAACTTCGCTAATAACGACTACGGATATAACGACAATTCGCGAATAACGACAGAATTTCCATGCCCAGAGCACAGTCCCATCCCACTGTAATACATATAATGAGACTTCGGGTATAACGACACTTCGCGAATAAGGACACCTTTTTGATGCCCCGCCGAGTGTCGTTATAAGCGAAGTTGACTGTACTATCGTTTTCAAGTGTACCCAATGTGGTTGGATGTGACCGGCCAGTTTGAGTGGCACTGTTTATTCTTCAGCAGCGGGATTGATCTGTTGATGCGATTTATTTTGTGCACACACAGCTGTATGGCTCAAATCATCCAGATGTTGCAAAGCTACTCAATAACCTTGCCCTGATATCTCAAAACTGCGGAGACTTTTCAGAGGTAAGTGCTAACAGAACCGGGATTGGCAGAGTAACATTGGCACTGATTCTTAGCTTTCAGGCCCATCAGCAGCATAGTACTAGTACTAGCATGTCAACCACGTACACACACACACAGTAACCTTCCTCTTCCTCTATGTCCTACTTCCTTAAACTAATCATTGACATTCCTTAAAAAATACAACATATACTTGACAAGTTGACATTGTCTGACATTGTCTGACATTGTCTGACATTGTCTGACATTGGCAGCAGTCTTAGTTTTGCCATCCTCTTGGTCCTGAGCTCGACGATATCAAAGCTTCATCCTGTCTCCACCTGCCATCTCCAGTGGATTTTCAGTCAAAGTTTTATCATGTGACTCTCCTTAGAATATCTCACTCAACTCCGCTCGATCCAACATTTTGTGCATTTGGTCAATGGAAATACACTAGTGTTGAAACGAGCGTATCTATAACAAACGAGCGATCAGTTGCACTAACGAGCAAGCTATCGAGCGAGCTAACGAGTTTCATCAAGAGTCCATAAACAGTTCATGCACTCTTGGTTTCATTGATGTGGCAAATATGATTTTTCGAATAATTTTTTTTCTAAGTTCGATTTTTTCCCTAATTTTTTCAGCTGGTTCAAATTATCACCGCCGGCATTTGGGGTTGCTGCTGCTTCACTTCGGACTGCTGTTTGGTGTCGAGGTGTCTTTTCAGCGCCGTCGTCGAGTAGCCTTTGTAAGAATAGACCGTTTTGCAAAGATTGCAAGTAGTCCTGGTCTTCGCTGCATCGCGGGAGAAAACTTCCAAACGACTGAGCGTAACTATTTTACTTTCACTCGAATGGAGAGGTGACCGAAGCATATCCTGCGACAGGTCAGCAGATGCGGAACAAGACATCAGTAGTAGTCCATCGGCCAAATCTCAGAAAGGGCCTCTTTCGGCGAAGGTGATGCACTGAAGCTCCAACTAAACGCCCTTTGGCACACTAGCTCATGAGACCCCATAGAATACGAATCCGATTGTTGGACGTTGCCAATCCAGTCCAGGATAGTCGAACTGGGTCGAATACCTTCTTCCGATTTTCGTTATTTCGTCCACCATTACATCTTTCTCATCGACTTTTTTTCGCTTGGCGTATGTTCTTGAGCCGCTGAGCAGAATCTACGCACGCTCGAACACTTGAAATGCCTGTATGTTGACGGTTCGCAAGATTCTAGCGAGCTTGGTGGAAATCTATTATATATTTTGACATTTTTGGGGGAATCTGAATTAGAACGGTAGAAGCTCATTCGGAGAAGACGGCGTGTCGCCGCTGTCGGATTGTCGCTACTGTGTTTCAGACGTATTTGCTTGAACGTGCTATTGAGGATGGACAGAAGATGAAGTGACGGCTTTCTTGAACACGGACGTTGTGTCTACATTGTAGCTGAAACATCTCATCTGGCGTCTAGAACGCAATAATTATTATGAGTTGTGAGTGCCAGCTGAGCTGAACACAAGCTGGACACCATTCGTCAGCTGGGAATTTGCATCGAAGCTCTTGATAGCCACGATAAGCATAATTATACAGAGGTAACCTTGTTTGACTCAATACGCATGCAGGTGATACCACTAGTGGCACTACAATGTAAATGGTGCAAAATTGATGCAACAGCGAATATGTAAGAAAGGTTTGCTCCCCACACCGGAGCTCGCGCTATTCCGCCGACTTTACTTGACACTTGTCGGCGGAATAGCGCGAGCTCCGGTGTGGGGAGCAAACCTTTCTTACAAATCATCGCCGAAGTCGCAACCACTACTTCGTAGCGAATATGTACTTCGTACAATCACGAACAATTGTAAGGCAAGTGTTCATGCCTGTCATAGAAGAATTTCAGCCCGGAAGTCTTGTTGTCATGGTCATAAATAATACAGGACTTGAGTTGGCTCTGGACATAAACACACTTGTGGTGAATACGGTCATTGTTGCGAGAAAAATATTTAGCCACTGTATGTTAACACCTGATGCCGCACTACACGCAATATTTCATGTACATGTATGTGAGGCTCAATTGCATCCACAAGGCCGTCGATGCATGTAAGCACACAATGCTGTACAGTATAAGTAGTAGTCGACATGTGGTGCCTTCCTGCTGCACATGCACATGCGGCAAGTTGGCAACGACACATGACCTATCTGCACCGCACAGCGTGAGCTTAGAAAGGAATATTGCGCACATAGTGCTATTTGTGTTCCGATATCGTTAAGCCGGTATACATGTACTAGTATCCTTATACATGTACCTGGTCACTCGATAGGCGATGCCGACTGTACTAATCGTAACCATATTACCTGACAGGCTATAGCACACTGCGTCAGATCACTATGAAACAAAACAAGAGCTTTGCCCGGGGAGAATATACACTGAATCAAAGTAGGTTTCAATGGTACAGCACTAGTCACGATGAGGGGAGTTACGAGGATGGTTAGGCCATGACACATAGATGATGATTGTTAATGATTCATGCACGGTGGAAAATTACCACCAATGGCAATGGCGATGATATTGCTTTCACAACAATGACATCAGTAGGAGCAGTGACACAACCTTACTGCTCCAAGTAGGATTTACAAGCGAGTGAAGGGAGAGCAGACTGGTCTAATAGCAGACCGGGTCTAAGCAAGGAAGTAATCGGCATCAGAGGTGAGCTTGCACATCAGAAAACAGATGATGATCACCAAACACAGAGAAGTTGGCTATGTGTATGTTTGTGTCACTGTGTGTGCATGTGTGTGTGTGTGCATGTGTGTTTGTGTGTATGCGCGCACATCTGTGTGTGAGAGAGAGGCAGACAGACAGATAGCATATGGTGGGAGGGATCAAGGTCTGACCTCAGAGTTAAATGCTGACGGTGTGGAATAGCAACAGTGCGAAATCGGGCAGGGTGGTTAATGGCCCACACTGGAGCCGAGTAGGAGCGCCAGTGGTTGAGGGCTAGCACAGGAGTAGCAGCAGCTCCAGCCTAGGAAGATCAGCTTCTCGATGAAAATCTCCCGGACACAGTAGGTACCAAGCTTCACTAGCAGATTGCCGGCAGGGGTGCACGGCGAGCACCCGTACATCCCTCAAGCCACCAGAGCCGCAGTACTTGGAGACGATCCAGGTGCTTACCCGCCAACAATGCTGAGAAGGCACTGGAGCCATACAGGAACTTATGATCGAGCATGACCACAGACTTGAAATACAGGGTCCGGCGTTGAATACTGAGACAGCGACGTCTCCTCCACAGAACACCACTCAGCCCCACCATTGCATTATTTTCGCTTTTTCATGATTAATTTTTTACAATTGTGTTAGAGCACACAGCACTCGATGCAACATTTACCAGTGACTAAATAACTCCGCGTCTCCGACCATAACTGCAGCGTTCCCGTGAGCCTGTTGAGATTATCTTCATCTCGTCACATGTGAGCCTGTGTATTTCATCCGTATCGTGGCACAATTACACAGACACGATTTCTAACTCAGGCCGGTTCCGTTGCTCGAAGGGTTGGCGGTAAGAATTGCTACGCCGTCTGTGGCTGCATGTGAACTTGGCGAGTCGTCGTCTTTCTCCATAAATCCTGATCGTCACGCGAACAACAGCCACTATTGCCTAAAAACTACGACACAACAGTATCACTATCAAGCTCGCCCCAGCAGAAGGACACGAATGACGAGCGCTAAGACGGAGAAAGAGAGACAGGGTTACTGGTTAGTGAGAGCTAGTGCAGGTACGCTGTCATCTCCTGAGGTGGTGGGCGAAGCAGCGAAGTGAAACGAAGGAAGATAGAACTTATTAGAAGGCATACGGAGGCACCAAAACCTATTGCCTGTCACATACTAAGTGCCATTTAGGGTTGACAGCTGTCAGCTGACAGCCTCAAAAATTTGAAAATCTGCTCAAAAAACTCTCGATCAGAACTCTGCGCACTCTCAAATGGAGCGCACAGTAAAAAACTCGGCGACGAAGAACGCTTCGTATCGACGCCCTGGACTGAATTCGGCACGTCCAACAAACGGAATAGTGTTCTCTGATATATTCTCTACGTGCTGGGTATGGTCGCGTTTAGTTGGAAGCTCAGTGCATCACCACTTTCGATTTTGAGACTTGGCCGATGGACTATAGAGTCCACCAAAGCTGCAACGACAACTGAAACAACTCAAGTGTCGTGCAGGCATACAGTCACCTGTAACTGCGAGTGATTTTCACTTTGCGCGGGACTGGACTCTCGATCGACCAGGGAGTCGTAAAATATTTTACGACTCCCCGGCCGGTCGACATGCACTGCCATGTGTACGGAGTACGGTGTACGGTGTTCGTTAGTGCAAACGAGCTGGCCGCACAAACGAGCCGAGTTTCTGGCGAGCGAGCTAACGAGTATCCGGTGAGATCGTTTCAACACTAAAATACACCCCTATTATGTAAGCCATGCGAAACCATTTGCAGTACAGAATCGGGTAAGGCACACACCTGGTTATCACGAACCTGTTTTATTGCACTGATTTTCCTGCATAAAAGCGCATCCAAGTGTACTGTTGCGACTGACTCGGGTAGAGAGTAATCCCTCTGTAAGACGTACTGGCTTGGTGATTGCCAGAAGGGATAGCCTCTGATGACCGGTGTGTAGTCTTCATTGCATCTGCAGTGGCCGCCAATAATGCCGGCTCGCTGGCTGGCCAGCATGCACCTGGGAGGAATGGAGGTGGGAGTGGAGCTATGACCAACTCCACCTACACCGTCCAGCCATGGTCCATGATGCACTGCGATGTATGTCACATATCAGTCAGATATGATTTTTGAGCCGTTTTACATACATGTATTCAATATACATTGGCTGATGATCGTGACTACTTGAAACTCGGAGTTGCAACACAGCTTCCCCTCTCTTTCTCTTGTGTGTATTCAATATAATTATTATGAGCCGGGTTCGAGGCTGGTGAGACCAACCCGGCATACAGGGTACCTAGATATTAGTACTTTTTTCTTTCCCGATGGAGTACGGTACATCAGGGCTTCACTGTAGGTCGACCTTCACCCAAATATCTGATTTCCCAGGGATGCTGAATTAGTGAGCAGACTACTGTACATCTCAGGAACTGATTTTAATGTGTGTGTGTGTGTGTGTGTGTGTGTGTGTGTGTGTGTGTGTGTGTGTGTGTGTGTGTGTGTGTGTGTATGTGCGTGCGTGCGTGCATGCATGCATGCATGCGTGTGTGTTGACTGCATCATTTCCTATGTGCACCACTGTGTTTGTATTACTGTTTGGAGTATAGAGTGAATGTTATTATCAGCGTGCTATCGACGTGTACAGTCATCTGTATGGAGCTGCCGACACTATTACAACCAAGACTATGAACAATCTGGTAAGAACTGACAACGGCCGCCTAATCATGTGTGTTTTCCAAGCTTATAGAGACTGGTGTGATAGCCGCAAGGCTTGGACTGAGCGGCTCCAATTCCAGTTTTCTCTGTCCTAGCCACCCTACGGGAAACTGGTGAACTCTTTCAGTGCATTATTTATCATTGATTTTACAGTCGTAGCTGAACAGATTAAAATTGACTAATGACATACACATAATATAGAGTGCCACAGCACATGGCGTGACAATTTGAGTACAGGCATTTCCCGAAAATACATCATAAGAAACAGACCAGGTGTGTAGCAATTCAATTCTGTCGCCCTGATGAGGGACCATGCCAGAACATTTGGTGAAATGTAAAAATGAAGTGTTCGTAGCGAGGAGAATATTTGAGAGAGAGAGAGAGAGAGAGAGAGAGAGAGAGAGAGAGAGAGAGAGAGAGAGAGAGAGAGAGAGAGAGAGAGAGAGAGAGAGAGAGAGAGGCAAAGAGAGAGAGGCAGAGAGACAGGGGAATCAGAGAGGGAAAGGAAGAGACACAGAGAGACACAGAGAGGCAGATAGTAATGACTAATGAGCAATGACCACATGCCATGCGGGCTTTATCCACAAAAAATCCAAAAAAGGATGCATTTTATAGATTGAGTAGAAGCATGGCTTGTACTACTACTAGCCTTTTTTTCTTACAGACAGTTCCGGGTGAACAATGTCATGTACACGTCCATTTAATAGTAGTAGGTATTTTAGTGAGTCCGTGTTCCTGTAGTAACTTATGTCCTACCCCTGTCTTACTCGGCATGCACAGTACAAACGTAACCACACACACAGCATCCTTTCAGTCCAGACAAGGTGACATTTTAGATACCATAGAAGGAGGAAAGTGGAGATTCCGAACAACAAGATCACAAGAAAGAGAGAACACACAGTGCTAAAAAAGGAATCATGATGTTTTTACATAATAATCGTGATAAAAAAGGAATCATGATGTTTTTACATAATAATCGTGATGTCATACGTAACAGCTCCTCACTCAGTCTATTGTCATCCTGCATGTGTGTGTGTGTGTGTGTGTGTGTGTGTGTGTGTGTGTGTGTGTGTGTGCGGCACAATTGCGAGCGTGGCAAGCGACCAACAGCGAGGGAGCGTCTTGAGTTCAAGTTCTGCTGTGCGTGCGGCGAGCGATATCGCAGACAGCAGGATCTGCAGCGGCATGAGGCCGGATGTTCTGCCGCGACGCTACCCCTTGATGCTACCCCTTTGTTCCCCTCCTCATGAGGGCAGCTTAGTCGTTTAACGGCAGCTGTTTGTCAAGGTCAAGGTGTGTGTGTGTGCGGGCATGCGTGCGGGCGTGTGCGTACATGTGCATGTGTGTACACGTGCTTGTGTGCGGGCATATGTTTTTTCTTCTCTCTTACACCTTGAAGGCTGCCTGTTACCTCAAGCAGAAGAAGCATGAGGAGGCGAAAGCACTGTATCGACAAGTTCTGCTCGCTACCAGTCAAGTGCAAACCAATTTTGGAGCACCAGGTGTGGAAACTACTACCCTAGCCTTTCTTGAACATACTCATCATATTCATCATACTCATCATACTCATCATACTGATCATACTGATCATGTGCACTGTAAGGTGTGTGTGTGTGGGGGGGGGGGGGATGGGTCACATACTGTACCTTTGACAATGCATCCCTGCCGGTGGTATGTGCGAAAAATGCACCAGTCGTATTGTCCTAAGCCTAAGGGTGATGTAAGGTAGTCATACCTGCATCTAATTATATTCTTTATTGCACTTATAAAATTGCCTTCTCCACGCCGACTCTTCAAATTGCTAGTTGCTTTTGAATTTTGCGTAATTTTTTTGTAAAGGAGACACAAACTTATAGTGTGTGAAGAGTATAGCAGGATAGAGAGTGCTGGATGGATAGCTGGATAGTGTATCAATAAGAGCACTAGGGGAAGGCTAGACAGTATGTCTCTAGACATCATTAGATATTGAGAGAAAAGCCAGGCAATAGCACTAAAGAGTGAAGACAACCGCAACACAGTCAATTGCTTCAGACAATCATGACAGGCATGATACAGATTCACAACATCTCCCCTTTCGAGCAAAGAGTGAAAGCGGAGGGCAAGGAGGCCAAATGGACTGAGAACACAAACATGTAGATCTGGAGGTATTAAAGAGTCTTTTAATACGAGGTTCAGCAGAGGCAAGAGTGCAGCCATGCATATTATGTTGAAAGAGAGTCCTAACATAGACTAAAAAGACGCTGAGGCAGTCACAGTACGAGTAAAGTATACAAGTAGAAAGACACATGGAGTTATCCCAAGAATGGAGAGTCCATGTCAGCATCGTACTCACGGACTGCAAGACTGTTCGGTGCTGTGGGGGTACTTGAAGTAACACCACCCACGGATCTCTGACTTTTGTCACATCGGCGCTGGTGACACACTGTGTGGAAGTGACGACGTTTCTGGCAGTGATTACACACTTTGTCGGTAGCTGGGCAATCACGCTGAGGGTGAGCTGCACCACCACAGTACTCACAGGATCTTTTCTGCACTGAGGCAACGGTGTTAGAGGTCGAGCAGTAGGTGTTGTGTGAGGTTTCCGCTGCATTTGCGAGGGGCGGTGAACCTGGGAGAGACTTTCGGAGCGCCATCTCTGTTCTCTCCGTTCGTAGGTAAGTTTCTGCCTGCTTGGCAGTCTTAGTAGCAGTCTGAGGTGCTTGATGGAGGAGGAAGACTTGGGCATCGGCTGGGAGGGCCGCGGTCAGCTAAGTCGAATGAGGAGGTCCTTGATGCTGTCCGAGGACTTGGCAGGTGTGCACTGGAGCCACTTGCCGTACGTGTAGCAGAGACGGTGATGCAGTTCCATGCAAGTCTCATCTGGTTTGAGGGCGGCCTGACGGAAGCGACGACGATATGCTCCCCCATCGATTTGGAATCGACCGAGAACTGCCGCCTTGAGTTTGTCAATGGGAGAGCATTGTAGGCGGCGAGGGCCTTGCCAGTGAGATATGATGTGACGGCCAGAGCATGTCGATTTGGGGAGATTCCACGGCCCTGGAGAACTGAGGCGACCATGTGGAACCAATGTTCAGGGTCGGCAGAGTCTGTCAGAGGAGTCTATTTCGGCAATGGCGGAGCTGGGGCCGAAGGAGAGGCCGTGATGTTCGTTTGCATAGAATGCACGAATGTGCTGATAGCGGCGGTGAGAGACTGGGAGCCGATCGTCCATTGCTGTTGCAGCTGGGTTACCTGAACGATGAGAGCAGACAGGTCCAGACTAGATTCTTCAGTAACGCTAGTGCGTGTTTAGTCCGGGCATGATTCTGAGCAGGAGATGCGACGAGCAGGAACACTGAGGTACGGAGGCTGCTTAGAGGCAAACGGACGTTATCTGCAATGAGGCAGACAGACGTTATCTGCAATGAGGCAGACAGACGTTATCTGCAATGAGGCAGAATTGCTGGAGAGAGCCAGAGTGAGAGGGCTAAAACGGGTAAAGAGGAGTACAGTTTGATGACTAAGCATCTCGGCTGGATTCGTAATCAAGCCGCTTCTGACGCCGACGCCATGTTGTGATCTCGAACTCGTCAGTCACTGAACTGATTTTATTGTAAAGAAGTCACGAACGTATAGTGTGTGAAAAAGAGTATAACGGGATGGAGAGAGCTGGATGGAGAGAGCTGGATGGAGAGCTGCTGGATAGCTGGATAGTGTATCAATAAGAGCACTAGGGGAATGGTAGACAGTAGGTCTCTGGACATTAATATAATGATATTGTGAGGAAATCCAGTCAATAGCACTAAAAGTGAAGTCAACCACAACGCAGTAGATTACTTCAGACAATCAGGACAGGCATGATTCACAACAGAAACAAAAACTTTCACAACAGAAACGAAAAATTTTAATGAAAAAAAGTTAACGAATATCCGTAAACCGTGAGGTTGCGCCCAACGTGTGAACCCTTTTCTGCAGTATGCATTCCTCCTGTATGTGTCGGGTTCACTCTCGCAGTAACAAGAAAGTTGGAAAATATCAGTATTTTAGTAATCCATGTAACGAAAAATATTTTCGGAGATGTGCTCTGTTTCGGTCATGTTTGGACGAATCTCGGTAGCAACTTTCGTTAACAGTTACTCGAACCCGGACAGTCAAGATCTTACGAATTTCCGTTGTGCGCAACCTCTCTAATAATATTATCTTTTTCTATCTCCACGGAAACAAATAAAGGCGTCAGTATATTACTGTTTGTGTATGTTTGAAGAGAGATATATTTCCAGACGAAGGTAGGTAGGTAGGTTGGTAGGTTCACAAGCATTCACGCAATTATACACATCCAGTAAGCAAGGCACTTCTCATGTTGTATCGAACGTTTTCGTTCCCTTCTCTTCAAGGATAGTACAGGAAATGGCTCAAGTGTAAAAAGACTACAACTGAAATAGCGTAAAGATCAAGACAACAACACTCGTGACACGGTGGTAATTTATCATAGAGAGATATTTGTGAATATTTGTCCATATTCACTTCAGGTTCAGGGAAAATTATATGGATTCAATAATATTTCAATTGGATTGTAGTGTTTACTACTTGAAGGAAACTTCTGTCTGTCTCTGTCTGTCTGTCTCTGTCTGTCTGTCTCTGTCTGTCTGTCTCTGTCTGTCTGTCTCTGTCTGTCTGTCTGTCTCTGTCTGTCTGTCTGTCTGTCTGTCTGTCTGTCTGTCTGTCTCTGTCTGTCTGTCTGTCTGTCTCTGTCTGTCTGTCTGTCTGTCTGTCTGTCTGTCTGTCTGTCTGTCTGTCTGTCTGTCTGTCTGTCTCTG